>NC_134486.1:309885874-310185874 GCF_040206685.1 Ascaphus truei | reverse complement strand
AGGCATACAAATACAATCTTAAAACAAATGAACATCAAAATGCTTAAATGCGAATGTGTTACTATTCAAATTGTATCCACTTTCTTTAAAGTAGCAGTCTGTCCTTCCCCCGTCCCCCCCCCCCCGTTCTCCAACCCCCCTGCCCTTGTACAAGGATAAGAAGCAGGGAGTCTCTAGAGCTGAATCACGTTTATTTCCGCTCCGCGGACTCCCTCGTTCCTGATATACTTACCCGGAAAGCTTCCGTCAGTTATGTCCTGGTTGTTTATAGGCTTGTGTTACCGTGCCGAGGGGAAGCAGTGACAGATGACATCGCAGCTTGCTCTGGACCCATATAAAGAGGGAGATTTAAACGCTGTATAGTTTCCACTAGAGGGGATGCTACCAGCGACATTTCCTCCATTAAATCCAAGGGGTCCCCGGAGCTGAAATGAACACGTTTCAGTTCCAGAGACACCCTGCTTCCTATCTATGTAAAGAAAATTGCAGCGGAACTGCCTCTTTAAAGGTTTATTTTTAATTTTTTCCCATCTAGGTATGAAGCAGGGGGTCTTGGGAGCTAAACCGTATTATTTTCAGCCATGTGTACCCACAGCTTCCAGAGATGCTCACATCCATACATGCTGCCGGTAGCCGCACTGGCTAGGCGAAGAATATAAAGGTTCAAATCTCCTGTGCCACGCGGCCCAATAAGAGCTGTCGCCACTTCCTATTGGCCCGTGTCACGTGGGGGCTTTAAACCTTCATAAGGAGCCAGCAGCACCTTTTGGAAGCATGTATCTCGGGAAGCATGGCCTCCCCGGAGCAGGAATTAGCCCAGTTGAGTTCAGCAGACCATCCGCTTCATACCTCCTTAAAAAACATATATACATATTTTTTTTTAGTGCTCCTTTAATATGTCTAATATTTTATAGACTCCACTATAAAACACCTGGTCCTTTTTACACAACTATAATATCAATACTTTTGTTGTTTGCTTCTTTTCACCTTGCCTGAGCTATCAAATCATTGGTGTGTTGTTCTTTAGATCACCTAACCTCTTTTGCAATGGCAGGCTTTGTTTTATAGTTCCTTTTGAATAAGATATGACCTAGGTTGTTGGTAACTACAGGTATTTGATGAGCGCTGATTGAGAAACATCTTGTGCATTATAAAGATTGCAGCTCACCTTCTGCACATCTCTGCAACGTAACAAGGCAAATGTTGGTGTTGTTGATTGTCGTTCTATTCTCTCTGCTTTTTATCTTTCCTCCCACCTCGTGTGTAGCATTTTGTGTAATTCAGAGTAATTTTGTTCAGGAGCTTGCCTCAACAGCTGCAGCGATAGTTTGCGAAAAATAACAAGGAGAAAACAAGTTATGATTAGTAAGACATTATTTTTGCTGTGAAAATAATATAACAATCAAGTTTTAGGAATGGATAAATATGCATGAGCATGGTTGCTGACATTTTACAGTATTCATAGTCATTTACAAGTCTTGCATTATTTTTTCATCTGCTCATTATAGGACATTCAAAGCGCTTCCTGTTTGTGTTTTTGGGGGCAGATATGGTACCTTAAGCTTTTCTCTGCAACCTCTGACATCATGTGTTAGAAGTCAAAAGGTTATCAGCTTGTGACATTATTTTTGTTTTGAGATGTCTAGTATTCTAGAATAGCGGCAAGAACCAAAGTTTGTATAATTGCTTATATTAAGAGTACAGCTCCAATAACTGGATCTCATACTTCACTTTATTTAATTGGGTGTATTTGCCGCTCCAATATCGGTCATTTTGGGGATTTTCTGTTTTCAGTTGAAAACGACTAATAAAAGGGGGAATTTCTGCTTCAAAGTAGCAACCCCCTAGAAGCTTATAGAAAGGTTTTTTTTTTTTTTTTATAAATCTTAACATAAAATGTTGCATGTTGGAAAGGTCCATATTAAACCAAAAAATCAACTTGCTTTTCAGAAAACTCCAGATAGACTTCAATAAACAAAAATCGATATTTGTATAAAGCTATGAAAAAATAAACATGATGCATGGCTTGGTATAAGATGAATAAACTATTTTTAATGCAACTAAAATTCATATGTTATAAAATATTATACTTATTTATGCTATACATTTGTCTTTTTTAGGAAGGGTAGGGGGGAGGGGAAGGGGGGGTTAAAAAAAGAGATTTGCCACTCTTGTTTTCTTATATTTTTATTGTGTGTTTGGTCCTAGTTGCAGTTCAATTTGCTTTCAATGGAAATGTTGGTCTTGTGTGACAAATACGTCTTTCATCACATTAAGTAAGCTTTCTAAATAAATTGCTTAGAGAAATCAGTTTCCCTTACTAACACATAAAAACCACTTTCAGGGATTGTAAAAGAGGCCTTCAAGATAATAAATACCTTGCTGTAATACAAACTTAATGTTTTATCCGCTCAGCATCTCCATCCACTAGATGCTGCAGTGCTCATCAATCCTGTAAGCATCTAATCTTTTTGAAATTGTGACTTCTATTCCTCAAGGCACTGTCTTGGCTTTGATTGTCTTAACTATTTCTGTTAAGTTGTCTGGGTCGTTCTGCTGTTGCCTAGAACACACACGCATATAATGATGGAACTTGCAATCTTTCTCATACATTCTAGTACTTTGAAAGCACTTTTATGTATATTGATATGATTTCTAACTTTTTTGTGTTCAAAGCAAAGATACCTTTCAGCATAAGCCTGAAGGTATTCTGTATTTGTGCTTAAAAGTAAACAGTGAAATGTACTGCAGTGAGCAATGTGTGTTTGCTGCTGGGAAATCTCTGCCTCTGGTGTGTATGGCTTCGTAAAACCTCAATGTGATGAGGTTCTCGGGGGCATTTTGGCTTCTCGATTAAATACTTGCGGGTTCCTTAAATTAACAAGCCTGAGAAACATTGACCTTTGAACAGACTTTTGGATGCTAAAACATAATAGCACATTTAAAGTAAGTGGTGCAATGCCATAGGACACCTTTTCCCCCATTTGTCGAAAGACCCCTTACTTCCCATTTGCTTTAATGGTACATAAGGTTTCAATGGAAGACGACACCGCTTGGTAAATATGAGCCAATGAATATTGCCATGTACTGTACCAAATAATTGTAATATTTTACCATGGTCTAAGTAGTTTCAATGGTTTGCATCCAGTAAAGGTGTAAAATGTAAAGAATCATTGTTCCTTTAAATTAGATCAACAGTAACATGGCCAAACTCCTGCTCAAGTTTGTCAAAAATACAAGTCCATAAAGATGCCAAAAGATGTTGTTTTTTTGCATATGTAGGGGGTGTGGTTTTTTTTATTGTTGAATTGTATAGTAACTACAGCATTTATCTTTGGTTTTAGGCGACCAGACTCTGAGGATTTGGGATGTGAAGTCGCCTGTATCCAAAATTGTGATTCCAGCCCATCAGGCAGAGATCTTAAGCTGTGACTGGTGCAAATATGATCAGGTACAACACACGTATTGCATGCTTTTTTTGGTAGAATTCTCCCTTAAAGGCTTAGTTTGACACATGGAACAAATGGCAGAGATATATGTGATGGGTTAAATGCAGCTGATGTATACGTTCTATATGGTATTTCAATATCATTTATGTCATTTAATGCTTGAAGTGTTTCTAAACATTGTAACTTGTAATTGTTAATAGGTTTTATGGCCCTGATCTCTGCCTTTTAGCTTTCTTCATTGCATGCCTTTTACCTAATCGATACACATGCAGGATTGGGGCGTGACTATTTGCGATGCCTTTATTGGGGCAGAAACAAGATTGGGGGGCATTTTTTTCCTCTCCTCCATTCATCACCACCTTCCTTTTTTCAACTCCTGCCATACATGAAAACCACAAGAACTTTTGGCACTTAAAAAAAAATTAAAAATACATAAATATATTCTTTTAAAATAACACACAAATACTATGCTTTTCTGGTTATTTTTCTTAAATGCTTTAATCACTTAGCTTTCGTTTTTTTTTAACCTGTAATACTCAATTTGATTTACCTGGGGTTGTATCTTCAAACACCTTCAGTTAAATAGTAAATCTGTCGCGCCCCCCCCCCCCTGTTTGCGCACCCCTGTCACAGAGGATCAGTGGCAAGCTTAATTGCTACTACATTTCGTGCGATTGTCAGGGGCAGCAGATCTGAAGTATTAAGGGTGGACTGTTACATAGGAAGACTATCACACACCCTTTATTTAACTAGCCCCTTTAGGTGCAGTTCTCTTTCCTATGTTCAGGGAGTTACGAGAGGTGATTGTGTTTAATGCGCTAGTATTGGGACACCTAAATTATAGCTACACTTCTAGAACAGCATGTTGCTTTTTAAGTGATAGATGTAGGGGTAAGTACGTATTTACTGAATATGCTGGTATTCATAACAAAAAACTTAATTAGTTTCCAATTTATTGTTCTGTATTATATTCAGAAAATGAACCAGCCATTTTTTTTGCAATTTCTTGTTTCTCTCCGCAGTTTTTAAATGCAGCACAAGAAAGCATGTCTTCTCTTAACGTATACAGTATATTCAGAACATCTGTCTATACATAAACGTATAATTCCGCCATTTCATTTAAATAATATCTTGCTTTTTAAGCATTAAGTAAAAACGTGATATGATATAAAAAGGATAATCAATAAAGTTTGGATTTGTTTAATAAAAATATGCCATTTGTTCTCTTGTTGCACCGATTGCTGAATTGTTAAAAAAAAGAGGCAGCATATTTAACTAGAGCAGAAACCCAAACAAAATTTAAAAGAAGCTAAATGTATTATTTATAGTGAATTTTACTCTGACATTTACATTGGTGTCTAGGGGGACATTTTAAAATAAAAGTGGATTTAAATTTAATCTTGGTAAAATGTTCTATTTCAAAATACAATATTTGTTCTAAGGGTTGAGGATTCTGAGCCCTCTTTAATAAATATTTAATCAAAATTATAGTGCAGAGCTGGTAGCATTGTAAAGCTTTGTGTCTTTTAATTTAAAGCACCTCAGGGCTATTTAAATGGAATAATACTTGTTTAATTACCCTATAAAAATTAATATTCTGCACAGTTATACAGGTATACATGTAACAGGTTTCCCCCACCCTCTGGTGGAGGTTAGTGGCTCCTCCTTCCCAGGTTTTAAGCCCGCCCCTCCCCACTTCCCTAGTTTGCAAATCCTTTCATTCTGCTGGATATAGACCCACTGTGGTCTTTCTCCCTCCTAATAGAGGTAAATGAGAATTATAATCCTAATAGAGGTGTATTAGTATTTTATCTGGTAGTGTTAGGCCTTGCGAACAGGTGTCTGCCTTGTCGTGGCTCGCAAGCTTACAACGCTTTGGCCAAAGGGTTAAACTAAATGACCCTATTTCAAGAGAATATATAAGTATTTTACTGTGTATTTCTGTCATGTTGGATGCAGCATTGGGCTTCTCTGTCGTCTGTTGTATACATATGCCACGCTCAATAGCACTCCATTTTGACACATATACATATTTTGTGGGGCTCAGGGGTTCCCAAAAAGAGCTTGCTGGGGTTCTGTGTTTTGTTAGATTTCACTATTACACAGTGTTTTGTGCTGCTCACCTGCTGGCTCACAGAATACTGAGCGTCCGCCGATGGTAGTGGGGGCGAACAGGACAGACTTTTGGGGTTCTTTCTCACTTTTTTATTCTGTGCAGCGCCTCTATTCCCCGCAGGCCGCAGCAGCAGTGGGTGCAGTCCCTGCAGGAAACTCTCTGGTACTCCCCCTGAATAACTGCACTCTCAGGCAGGAGTATATAAAACAGGAACGGTATTTATTCTTCCAACTTCAGAATACAGTTTACAACCGGTACACATGGACGGGTCCCTGGACTCAACTCAAGAGGCTTGAGGCCCCAAGGATCTATCCTCAGCTCCTCTCTTATTCCCTAGTGGAATAAGAGGTTGATGTCCCCTAAGGGAGGGGAAGGGAGGTGGCCAGAGCCCTGGCTCCATGCTTCCTACACAGAAGAGCTCCCATAACTAACTACATTTAGGCTGTGCAGCTCCTTTTGTATCCGGAGGGAAGGTCTTAGGTCTGAGCCCCTGATAGGGCAGTACACAAGCCTAGTCCCACCCCCCCCCCCCTGTCACTCAAGGGAGCTCCTTACTGCAGGGGAAAACCCGGATTAACCCTAACACTGCCTGCACTGGTACCAGGGCTTGTGTTTTAGGCAGGGCAGATTAGTGGCCAAGAGGATACATGTCTACATACACTAAACATACTAAACCAAGGGTGCACAAACTGGGAGGGCGCAAGATTTTTCAGGGGGGTAGGGCAGTTGCAGATGCCACGCGCTCTTCCACAAGGCATTTAAATGAAATGCCAGGGGTTCGTGTGAGGCCTCTGCAACTTCACTTACTTTGTCTTCAGCAACGCTGTGTCAAATGACCCTGCGGGGTCACGTTGGCATGGCAACGTGACGTAACGTGATCCCTGCAGCGTCATTTGACGCCGGAGAGAAGGTAAGGGAGGGGGGTGGGGCGCGAGCAGGGAGGGGGGCGCAGCAGGGAAATATTGCGCACCCCTGTGCTAAACCATACTTCATGATTACATATCGGTTTGTTGGTGATTTCATCATACAGGTAGTCCTCGCTATCCAACGTTTCACTTTACAGCGAATAGCATATCCAACACTTTAAAATGCAACCCTATGGCCGTTTTCCGACGCTGGAATGCGTTATCCAACGCTCACCGCCACTGATTAACATGGGACTCACTTTACAACGGTTTCACTATCCAACGCTACTTCCAGAACGGATTTCGTTGGATAACCGAGGACTGCCGGTATACATGATAGGCTCATAAAATACACCGTAAACCTGTGCAATACAGAACGAATAGTGCATTATTTGTGATCTGTGGGCAGATGGGAATCTTGAGATTTACATTACTTTTGGTCTCACAGAGCTGAAACTGTCTTAAAGCAGCACTCCCGCTAGGTTTAAAAAAAAATTTTATCGAGGTTTGGAGTAGGGTGTCTCCGGAGCTAAATCGTGTTAATTTGAGCTCTGGGTTCCCCTGTTCCCCGAGATATTTACCTCCTTAGGAGGTGCTGGTAGCAGCTCTGGCTGGGCCTTGCGGATTTAAACGTCCCGCATCACAGGAATAGGAAGCAGTGATGTAATCGCGACTTCCTATTGGCCCGCGTGACCGGGACATTCTAAATCTGCGGAGCTTCTACTGCCACCCCCTGCGGAGGTAAGTGTCTCAGGGAGCAGGGGAACTCTAGATCTGAAAGTAACCGGTGACCCCCTGCTTCCCACCCAGGGGGACTTTGTTTTTTTTTAAAGTGGTTTTTCATTGCCATAACCTTTACTCTACAACTACTCCCTTTTAAATATTTGAATCTACTTTTCAAGTCTATAACAGCTGCCCTTGGAGAACGGGCATAATCATTTAAAAAAAATAAAAAAATATTTATCCTGAATAGATATTTTAGTGATGTCACTGACATACTGTATATAATAAGCATTTCTTTATGATAAATGTAATTGACTGTCTTATATTTAGGGACAGTCCTGCTTAGCCCACAAAAATATTGGATGTCTCTTTTAATCATGGCCCAGTTCAGAAAACTAACAAAATAGAACTGGACTCCTATTCAGTTATTTCTAGCAGAAGTATTTAGGCGACCAGTCTGGAGAAATGCAGATTCGTTGTATATTGTAATACTTTTAGCGTACTAACATTACAGTTCTTTCTTCATACAGTAGGTGAAATTATAGTGTACAGAGTTTTCAAAACATTTTGATCTCATATAAAATGACTTCAGCACCTATCCCAAATCTCTCTCTTTCTGCATGAGACTGCCTCCTATATCAAATATCTCCTTTGCTTACAAGACACAAACTAGACCCACTCTGTGATTTTCTATACTGTCAGAAAACAGCTGGGGAGGACCTTTCTTTGTTCATTGAATATTTGGGGCCAAGATGGTTAATTTTCAATATATTAAATAAGGATATGCACATGTCCAATCTTTGCATGGAACTTCCCAGTCAGCACTAACATGTAACATTAACAATCTGTAAGTTAACATTAATTTTAAAAAAAAAAAGACATTCAAAGCGCATTAAAATGTAAAATGAGCAATTCGTTTATGATAGGAATGTGCAGATGATGCATTAAATTATCTTAAAAAGGCTAAATCTGCTAATGAAATTATAAAGCCTTTTCATGCCTTATCATTGTCATGATTATTTTTGTTTCTTTGCACACAAATCTGTTCTTCAGAGGGTTTTTTTAAATGTTGCAAAGAGTTAGAGACAAAGAGCTAGTACTTCATAAAGAATTCATATTTGTCGATGTTTTTATCTTTCTTGTTTGTTGCAAAAACTGTAGTACTGTATTTAGAATTCTAGGAACAGAAAATGAGACGTCACTTCACTGGACCTTTCTGAGTAATAGTGCTGGTTTATTGAAGGATCAAGGCTTTATCTTGATAAAGGTCCATAATAGGACCGGAACATTGGTCCTTCACTAAAACCAACACTAATATTTGTACAAGTCCATAGAGCGCCGTTTTATTTTCTGTTCCTACATGTGATCCTCCTTGAATGTGGAAGACTGGCAGTACTTGACACTGTGAGTGCTCCTATGCCCTAATTGTTTCATATATAGAATTTTAGGCATTTTACTAGCAACATTTTAAAGCTGCTGACCAAGCAATATCCTACATGTATTTTTATTTTTTTAAATAAATCAGTTCTGTACTATGAGAAATTACTTGTAGCATTTATTTATTTTTAAACAACTCTGACATTTTGAATGAATTATAATGTAACAAGCATTTGTGGCTTCTATAACAACCTTTTACAGAGTCACATACTCTTCTGCCGCACCCCTTTTTGAGCGTGTACTCTCTAGCAGTGAACCATTTGTATCTAGTGACTGTCTGGTCACATGATCTTCCCCACAAAACTTTACATCTTTGGTCCTCTTCTGCTTCATTGAAAGCCAATTTAGTGAACCCCCTAGCCGAATCTTCGCAGATCGATCAGCAACTTAACTAATTGCTTATTATTGTGTGGATATTGATGCATATATTAAATGGGGGGGGGGGGGATTTTAGAACAAAAAACGGCAGGTTGGACTGCTGCTTTAACAGAATCTTAGCCCAACTTGTAAGTTCATTTTTTTCCACTGGAAAATAATTTAGCTTTTGCTGTGCTACATTTCATTTAATTTGCCCAAATCTACAATAGTTATGGGTCAAGCATTTATTTTCACCAGCTAAATATAAGAAATAAGCAATACAAAAAAATCACAAACGTACATATAGTTCTTAAAAGTCATTGAATTATAACCCCACCTTGTTAGCCCAAATAATGAGTAACAAACAAAAAAAAGATAGACCAGGGACACAGAATGGATTGGAGTAATTATGTAAAATGTTGAATACCTAAAGTAATGAATAAAATACCAGCACAAATCAAAACAAACATGTTGTAGTATTAAACATAGGATCAACATCTGGATTGTTACTGTGGACTTTAATACTTCGGATTATCAATTTATTTGCCATTGTTTGTCACTATCCTAGAGCTCTACTTTGGGAGGTACGCTTCCTCCTGTCTTTCATTAAACATAATTTGACCTAATGACTATTCCTTTGGATGCCCCCTCCCCCCATTGTTCTACAGTAACTGCTTCATAGGGTTTCCATGAGTGTATTTTACTGATGATTTCAACCCACCTCTGAATGAAATTTGGCAATATTTTAGAACAAACAAAAAAAGAGCGCGTTAATAGCACTAATGCTCTAAATACGAATTATTGTTCTGTGATAAGTAACAAAAAACGTATACATATAAGCCAGGCTGCCTGGAATAACTGACCGATACAAGTCAGGCAAAATAACATATAACAAATAAAATCCGGTGTCTGAAACAGTGTCCAAATACCAAGTTATGGAATCTCACCATACATGAATGTCCAGTCTGGATGATCCGGGAATCCTCAGAGGTACCACAGGGACGATCTTACAATATGTGAAAAATAAACATAGGAAATATGATAGTGTATAACTATTAGAGACTGGTAGCATAAACCATACTAACAAACTGATACACTGACAAACTTACAATACAACTAAACAACACCTAATGATAAGCTGAAAAACGAATTTATTAAAATAATAAAAGACATATGTCTAGATCACAGGGATTATTGACACTCTAGTTGCTTATCCAATGAGAAAATTAGAAATCATACTTACGATAAGCAGGAATTCAAATAGCATTTAGGATAGTCTCTATCCAATGTAGCTGGCTTTAGACGGCTGAAGGAATTATCCCTCCTGTGCACTCACACCGAAGCCGTCCGTGTAGAAGATCTGATACCTCCCGCATTGATCCTCGCGGTCTATGACGGCTGCGCGCGCAACTCGGCAGTGATTGAACTCCCAGGCCCAGCTCTGCTCTGTCACACATCTCGGGATCTACTGCTGCGGCCAAGTTTATTCGAGCATTTGCCCGTTCTCGGCCGCAGCAGTAACCTGGCACGCGCCGGAGGGTGCCGGGCGCGCGCCGAAGCAGCGGAAGAGCGCCCTCCGATCGGGGCGCTCTCCCTCCCGCTGCCGGGTCCGCCGGGTCCCCCGGAACCCCCTGCCGCCGTCCCCCACATCGCGGGACACCAGGGCTCCCTCGGGGAGCCCTGGACGCGCGTGCAGGGGGCGCTGGCACCCGATGACGCGTGACCGTGCATCGGTGACGCGCGGCACGCCGAGGGAGTGGGGCTAGCAAGCCGGGGCATCCCCCGGCTTGCGGAACTAGCCCTGCTCGGATTAAGTGTGTCGGTAGTGTACTATAGTGAATGCCTTCACCTCTGACCCTATGCGTTTCGTGAAATGTCACTTCCTCAGGGGTATGTGATACAGGGTAATGAATCATGAATAATTCCTAGGCAATTTGCTAGAAATACACCATTAATACCTACAAAGATTTGAAAACGGGAGGTGTTTTACTCTTGTCAGCCATTGGCTTTTAATTGATTTTTTTATTATTATTTACGCGGCTTCTTTTGAATTACATAAATTTCAAGATTACTGTATGTGAGCTTTGCTACTAACATAATCAGATCAAGTACATCGTGGCTACAAGCTAGCAATGCAAGTGCATTTCTAACAGGACACATGTAAGCCAGCAAATAGTGTTGTAGATCTTTGTGAATGGTTGTCCTATACATCTCATGTAAGATGCTCATGTTATCATGTGCTCTTTTTCTAAACTCTAGAATTTGCTTGTGACTGGTGCTATTGACTGCAGTTTAAAAGGCTGGGACTTGAGGGCCATACGTCAGCCGGTCTTTGACCTCCAAGGCCATACTTATGCCATCAGGCGAGTGAAGGTAAGTCCCATGTTACTTACAGTATGCACACATTTGTAAGACTAATGCCAGCAGTTACATAGGGAATATTGGCTCCAACTTACCTCACTTCTATAGGTCGTATATATCAAGGCAAAAGTGGTGCAATTCTGGTGCAAAAAAACTGCACAAGATCAAGCAAAAAAAAAAAAATCCTATTGATTACAGTGGGACTTTTTTTTTCCCATTGATCCATATGGTGCTGGTGATTTGCCTCAGAGTTGTTCCACTTTTGCCTTGCTACATACTGACTTCCCTTCTCAATCCCTGTGTGTGAATCCAATAAAACAACTTTCTCCTGATCGACCTTTTGAAGGCTTCTGCTGAAGCTGAGCACAAATAAGGTAAATACCATCATTGTTTTATGTCACGTCAGTCCGTTATCGCTATGGACACATATCTAGTTCTATTTAAAGTGCCTTCAGAATTGAGAAATATATTTGAAAAATTGCTTATGTGTTTCTAAGAAATGTGTGCAGAGGTACATATAATGGAGACCGATTTGGGTGAAATTATATCTTGGCTTTATTGAGCCTGTTCCTTTATCATGGCAAAACATACAAAAATAACAAACCCCTTTCCATTTGTAAAGGCTAACTTACTTCCCCAAACCCTATCTGCAGGACTGGAGGGATATTCCCATTACCAGCCTATCACCCTAAAGTCTTAGGAGGTACCTTAAGCAGATGGCCCTCTATGTCAGTCTCTGGCAGGTTCCTAGGTCCTCTGTGTCCAGGAAATATAGATCTCTGGGTGTCTGGGGTCCTTGATCTCAGCACTGCCTTTGTGCTCAAGACAGTGTCTGTGTGCAGGCTTCTCTGCTATCCTTCTGTCAGCCAGAAGGAATCTCCCTCCTGATTCCAACAGGAGGCTTTTCTTACAGACTTAATTGGCCAGGTGGAGTCTGGTTAATTGCTTGCTGCACTTAACCAGATCCCTTCTGGATTTTAGAGATAGTTTCTTTAACAAGGATAAGTCCCTGTTACAGTGTTCCTTACACCTTACCAATCAATCTTATTCTCCAATAGTTCATAATATTTAGTATTAGAAGTTTTGCCAGCAGCACACACTAATTGTGGCATTTCTGTGTCTAACTGTAGATGGTGGCCCCACGGCTCTCTTTCACTCGTGTTTGGTGAGCTGTCACCCACATAAAGACATAGCAACCAGACCACTGGCCCTAAAATGTGGGTGTTTATGATGGTTAGAATTATTCAGCTTGGGTTTTAGGACTGTGGATTTGAGAAACTACTAAACATCTTAAACTATATAACAATCAGGGTCAGATTTACCACTCATCAGACATTTAGGAATCACTAGGCTGCATTATCCATTCATGATCCTACCCGTCGTCTGTGTGATATCATATTTATCATGTGAGAGCACTCACATCACCGCAGAATATTTGGCTTTCATTAGATTTGCTTAAACTATTCTGTTGAAAAAGTGTGCCTGCGATAAATATTAAAGTGACATATACCAAGGAGAGGAGAAAAACACTGGTGCCCAATATATAATTCAAGAAACACCGGGCACAGCCTGAATGAATAAACCTCCACATTAATCGTCAAGAAAGGTTTACCTGTGCGCGTAAAAGTTTTCTTGGGCTATTATAATTACTGATGTTTATTTTAGCTGTTAAAAGTTCAACGCTTCTTAGTTCACGTTATTCTCATACGATACTTTTCTGACATGCTGCCAGTAGCAGAAGATTAATAGCAGATTAATTAAAACCAGGTCTGCATGCAAAATGACAGCCCAATTATTGACAGTTTCGCTGACAGAAAAAGATGGCCACCATTATAGTGTCTCGAAGCAGATTTATAATTTCATACAAATCATTTCATTGTCAGCGCAAACTTGTTTCCCAAGATAAAGCATAATAGAGGTCTTTTCAGTTGCGATAAGTTATGCGAGTAGAAAAACAGCTGTTCTGTCTTATTGAATAATCACATTGGAACTGGCTAGGAATTATGGAAAACTGTCTGAGTAGTGCATATTTGTTTTTCTGAAGCGATGGTAGCGTACAGTATTGCCAGTCTAGCTCCAGGTCATGATGAGATGGAAGTACACGCCTGGCTTTCCAGGTTTCGTTTTTCCACAAAAATGCTGGGATAATGAGGACCAGAATGGTCTAGATTTAGCATTAAAAGGAAAGGACTGCATCACAATCTCAGGGTGTCTTGACTTTATGTTGACATGGTGCAAGGTCCATGTTGGATCTGAAACGTCGCTACTGTCTCTGAACTGTTCCCTTCAATAAACTAAAAACCTTTTTTTGCAAGCAATCGTGTTGTATTTCTGATGTTGGGGAGGACTGTTATACCCCCTCACCCTCCCCTGTTGATATACCCTTCTACTTTTATAGTTCTCTTGTGCTGGCTGCACATGCAGGTTTTTTTCCCGTCTGAGAATTTGTTTTCCCATTTTGTCCTATTTTTTTACCTTACGTTGGCAATACTGAGGTTACTCAAAAAGTCCTGTTACTGGCAATGGTGGAATTTGGTACTTACCAGCCAAAATCTTGAAATTTCACACAGTTTTGTGTGGTACAAGCAAATCACTGACTGACAACCTAAATTTGTTCAGGTTTTCCCCAGAGATCTTTTACAGATAGGTGTTCGCAATTAATTAACCTCGCCCTGTCCATTTATTGATGGATAAAGACAATATGTCAAGATGATAACAATGGCTTTAAAAGCCACTGTAATTATTCCTTGACGACTCTGTTAGGCACGTAGTGCTATCATGAAGGCACTAATAGAAAGATACACAACTTTAGCGCCATACCCCAAAAATTAGTGCATAAAATATATCAATTATATGTTTACAAACAACGTATTATAATGTAAATATGTAATCAAATATAATAAATCATAGACGTGCAATAAGTGTTGAGTGGCAACTTACAGTAATTACGAAGTCCTGCAGCCATCCTTTCACAAAAGTCTTTGCAAATATTGTACCTCAGCGCTTGTCTTCACTTCATGCTAAGTGCAAATGTATATAAGAAAAACACAGTGTATAGTAACATATAGTGCAATATATAATAAACAATAACACCTCCGTGTGTGAATAATTGGAACCTGATGTGGATACCCAACAGTAGATCACTTGTAGATAAAGATGATGTTATAAAATGATCCCATCAATCATTGGTGCTGGAATTAGGTAAGCTTCTTTAGTGCAAGAAGTATCAATCAAATACTTAACCCCTGTACTGAAAGCACCTAGTGCACACTAGTATACCAACAGTGCCTGATTAGGATATAACTTACAGAATGGTATAACTTGATGCCAAAAAAATGGTCTGTAGATCACAGTATTACATAGCAAAAGGGAAAAAGACAATATACAACAGATCCACTAGGAAACTAAAATGTAATAAAACATATAAAACAGACATCTGGAATGCCACTCACGTACTATTTCATCCTTTAAAAACCTTCCAACACATTAAGCCTGGTTGAGGGCCCTTGGAGACGCCGTCCGTTTAGTCCGACTACACCGCTCTCACAGGTGTCTGCAATGGAATTGGAAAATGGTATCCACTCTGGAGTTGCTTCCTGACTCTCCCTGTATCCGCCTCTCCAGGTGACGTCACGCGTTCCGTTGCATGATGACGTGACCCTCCGATCGGCTATCAGGGACAGGCGCCTATCCACTCGTAGAAGCTCACAGACAGTCAGTCCTCCATTTTGCCTTGCAAGTCTGTAAGACTCCCTCAGGCAATCCAAGCCAAGTGCAGGAAGCAGGTTGAATAGTGGTAGCTGACCTCACCCTACGCGTTTCGTGAGTAATGTCTCACTTCATCAGGGGTATAATGACTACAAGGGGGAGTTCCCTCCTTTATGTAGTCTCACCAATCAGAAACCATTAACCCTTGCAGTGCACACACGATCTTCCTAGGTAGCGACTGCAGCATGGATACCAAGTTCCAACTCCATTGCAGACACCAGTGAGAGCGGTGCCAACGGACGGCATCTCTAAGGGCCCTTAACCAAGCTTAATGTGTTGGAAGGTTTTTAAAGGATGAAATAGTACGTGAGTGACATTCCAGATGTCTGTTTTATATGTTTTATTACATTTTAGTTTCCTAGTGGATCTGTTCTATATTGTCTTTTTCCCCTTTTCTATGTAATACTGTTGAGGATTTTCCAGTGATCTACAGTCCCTTTTTTTTTATATACATTTGCACTGAGCACGGAGTGAAGACCAGCGCCGAGGAGGACAATCATGAAGGCACAAAGTACATCTTGTAGTTATTTTATACGGAGTGTAAACATGAAAGGAAGGCAGTACTGTGGGCATTAAATACCCTTTGCATTTTGCCATTGTATACTTATACCTTGCAACAACAAAAAAATCAACTAAACGACATCTGAAGATGCATTTTATATAGGGAATGACAGTAACAGTTGGCTATTTAAACAGCGATAGTAAGGAAACAGATGGTGTAAATTAAAGTAACCACATTAGGTAGACTAGTCTTATGCATTATCTGTGCAATCCAAAGACCTTTTTGGTTTGGCTCATTTGTTCATTTAATAACTGCCCATTTAATTTTGTGACTCAGGGGTGTTTCAAATTCCTTTCAGGAGATAATGATGTAATTGGCAGGGGATGATATACATAATGAATAAGCTTCTTTTTTTTTCAGGAGCAAAAAGGCATGCATGACTTAATGCTCATGCATGCTGCAACTATACTATCATAAAATATGTAATATTACTATATAGTCTTTGAATTTATTTAAAACATTTTTTTTCCGAATCAGAACTTTTATTTCTTGACCATACAGTCATTACTCCGCTGTCTCCTCTGCTTGAGTTTATACTAGTGCTAGTATGGCTTGGTTAGAACAGTTGATAACCCAGTCAGTACGGACCACATTAGTGGAACATGCTGTTGGAACCCCGATAGCAAGTTTAAAGTGATGTGCATTTCTTTTTCTGTGTTTTTTATTTTTGCACATACAGAACTTAACTACAACTCAATTGCAGAGTAAAGTCTATTGCAGGAGTGGCCAACTCCAGTCCTCAAGGGCTGCCAACAGGTCAGGTCCTAATGATATCCCTGCTTTAGCAGTCGAAGACTGAGCCACTGATTGAGCCACCAGCGCCGAAGCTGTGATATCCTGAAAACCTACCCTGCTACCTAGCCTGCTGGAGGCCCTTGAAGACTGGTGTTGGCCACCCATGGTCTATTGGCTTTGTTACCAGAGTAATGATTATGGGCATGGTCCAGGACACCTCCTGTTTTAGATCAGAAGAAACAGTCAAAATCTGTGGACTGGTTTCAACGAGGACAATGGTTTTTTGTTTGTTTTTTTTCAGTTTTATTGATTCTTGATTGTATGGGGAAAAAAATGGGGGGGGGGGAGGAAACAAACACAAACGTTTAAATATCTATAAAACAGGCTGCATGGTTAAACTATAATGGAGCTACTGTAGCCATCATCTCATCTGTTGGTTACATTTAACATGACAAATGTATGCGATGTTTTTATTTAAAGTAAATCTGGACTGTTGCATACATATTTGTATATATGAGCATAAGGGAAACGTAAGACTAGGTCTTTAGTACAAGTTTTGAACAAGAACCACCCGTCAATGGGGCCGGGCTCACTAGCTGCCTTGGCGCACAATTTGCCGCCGCGTTGCTCGACTAGATTTTCTAAAGACAAGAAAATTGTCTTTAAAACTGGTGGCGGAGAGCTGGCTACACAGCGGTTCAGCCAATGAGGGCGAACCAGCCGGGTGACGTCATGTCCGCACCCCCGCCACCCCAATGGTCACAATCTCCTGCAGCTCAGCCACAGACCGGAAATTGCGGTTTACACAGCTGCACGCGCCGCCACCCTTCCAGGCGCACGTGCAACAGGTGACACTGGGGTCGTAGCCTAAAGAGTAAAGGTTGGCAGAGCAGTAGGGATACCTCGATTTTAATGCTTTCACGCCCTCCTTTCAACATGCTAAAGTCACTATATACATGTACAGTAGGCCCAGATTCAAAATGCTCATAACGTCATGTTATCTAAACGGACGCACTGTTCCCTTAAGTTACCGCCAATCCACAAAGCTAATTATCTGCACAAACAATGGCCATTAGTAATCTCATTAGCATAGGCTTAATGCCATGTTTAGGAGCACTGCCTCGCATTAGCTCCAAACGACATGGCTTGCGTTAGGTCTCTCCAGACCCTGAAACGAAAGAGAGAGAGACCCCTATTTTTTACTAAAGTAAAAGGTGCACACCTGAGATACAGGGGATATATGCTAATAGGACATGCAAAGTATATTGAAATGACTTCTAATAGCGAATATCTTGGGTATCTCGGGGGGGTTCACTTTGGTGCACAGGTGTCTCTACATGTTGTTTGAGGGAATATATACTGTATTTAGATAGCCCTTGCACCTTCTCTCTCCTCCCTTGAAAAGCCCATATTTTAGCCTATGCAAGGGGCTAACGCCAACCTTAGGCATGACCGGAGTAGCACATTGTTAAATCCCTGCATTGACTTTAATGAAGCTCTGTGCATAGGTGATGTTACAGGGAACACCTCTAGCACCAACATCTGATATTGCTAAAGCAAGGGACTGCTACGGCATTTATCATTGCGTTAGTGCGCTTTAAGGATACCTGTTCGCACTTAATAATGCGTTAATGTAAGTTAACGCCTCGTTGAGTCAATAACGGAGCTTTGTGGATCGGAGTTTTGGAGAAAGAAGATTGAGCAATAATATTGTAAGCTGAGAAGAATTGACACACCAAACCAGTGTTGTTTACCTATGCAACGTTGAATGAAAATGTAATCAGTAATTTATACATCACTTTCTTTATGCAAAACCCTTCTCTTGATTAACAGTTGTCCAGACACGTCATCTATAGCATCTTTTTAAATAGACACAGGCTAGCCCTAACATTTGTCATGGTCACTGTGCATCACATGCTCTAATCACGAAATCCTGGGGATAGCATAAAAGCACTAATTTCATATGATGCTTAAGGCATAGCAGCTGTCAACGAATAACTTTCAATTACCGTATACTGTATGTGTTTGATCAGAGGGCATAAGGGTGCTGGCAAAAATGACAGATTTTGTTTTTATACATTATTATTGTTTGTTGAAGCAGCATTTCCTGAAAGCCTCCCAATATACTTACCAGAGACGCTCTTGCTGGTATCTCCTATGAGTTTAAAACTAAAGGTCCAGCGTCATGCAATCCAATAAGGCTTCCTATTGGCCCGTGTGACGCGGGACCTTCATACCGCCATATCGCCATATTGCCTGCCCAACTGGGGCTGCTACCGATATGGCCTCCGGAGGAAAGTATCTCAGGAAGCAGGAAGTCCCCAGAGCTGAAATTAACAGGGTTCAGTTTAGGAGACCTCTTTTTGCCACCTAATACAAAAAAATGACCTAGTTGGAAATGCACGTTTAATATATCAAAAATTCATTTTGTTGCCTTCCTTTTATAGTGACAGTTTTTGCTTTAAATATTAGATTTCACATCCTCCTTGGTATCTTCTCATGGAAATGTGATATTGTCTTCTTGGATAAACCTGAAATGGTCCCTGTTGTGTACAAAGCTCTTTGACCACTGAGCATTATTTTATTTTAGTGACTCCACACTTCCTGTGCAGCCATTAACAATTATTAGACAATCATTATAACCTAGAAAAAGTAAAGCACGTGTGTAAAAAAAATTTGCAGGGAAGTGTTAAAAAAAAAAAAATGTGAAGAGCCTTTTTTAAATTAAATAAACAAAAATAGTGCCAGATACCAGATCAAGAATTCCTTCCGGTACAAGGTTTTGTAAGGGTTGCTTGTGATTTAAAAAAAAAATGCTGTGCCACTATATTTTGTATGTGTTTTCTAATCCTAGTGTGTGTTTCTTTTATCTCTTTCAGTTTTCCCCGTTTCATGCTAGTGTTGTGGCGTCATGCTCCTATGATTTCACCGTGAGGTATGGTTTCCTGCCTTTCACAATGGCGTGGTGTATCAACACCACTTGTAATCTCTCTGCACACGTAAAAAGGATCAAATTCATCATATTGCTGAAAACAATATCTTAATCTTCTTTACTTAAGAGCTGGGGCAGAAGGGGTTTATTTTTGCATCCCTCGTATATATTTGTTTCCTGTTACCCTTCCGTCCACATGTATTATTAATTGGCTGCTGAAGGTTAACCAAACAGTTCATTTGAAAGAAATGTGCTATGACAGGTGCCGCTGTAAAAATGTTCCCACAGTTTCATTGAATGGCATGTTGGATAGACATGATAAGTACTATAGTGTGATGTTGTGGTAAGGTATCAGCAACTGCACCATTCATGCAATTTCTTTTTTTGCCTAAATATCTGTGTGTATTCTTGCTGATCCATTTGAAATGTTTTTATTTTTTTATTTTTTTGGTTAATTTTTTTTTAGCATGTCTTTTTATGATGTGTACAATGATTCTTCCCTTTATCGTAGTTTAGGTTTTTTTGTATGGTAAAAAGTGGCTGCCATTTATTTTTTTTCATAGATAATGGCAATATTGCATACATTTATTATTACATTTTTGGAATATTGAACAATGAACACATTCCATTTTAAGGGATTATACTTGGACAGCAAACTGCTAATATATAAAATATTTGTCGGAGTTCTCCAATGAGACTCTGTGTTAGAAACATGGTCTGACAAGCCTCTAGAATTCCTGTGAGAATTGATTCCAATATGCAAATGGACCTGCTGTCTCTGTAAATCTCCCAACATACCACTTAGATTGTAAGCTCCCCGGGGCAGGGATTTCCTTTCCTATTGTCTGACTCTGCTGCGCTTGTTGTGTTATTATAATTCCCTGTACTGTATTGTCTTTGTGAAGCACTGAGTACACTTTTGGCGCTATACAAATAAAGATATACATACGTACATATTAACTTACAAATTGTTACGCCCCAATCTTCTTTTACCATGGATTCATCCTTTTCCAGTCAGTATACAAAATATGTTTGCAATACTTTTCATTCTTTGCCTCTTATGTCATATCTCAGGGGTCATAAATTGCGTGATCGATTGGTGAGAGCTGACCTAGGTTCAGGTAAAATGCAGGAAACGTTTATTTTAGTTCCCCGAAACATGGCAGTTTTCCATACATTTTATTCCGCTTCTTGTGAACATGCCAAACCGCGTGGGTTGGCAATGACTATTTCGGAGCTACTAGAATAAGCCCATTTGACTGGAAAGAGGTGTGATTGTAAAGACTTTTACAATTGTAACGCTGACCTTTTTGTCTATTTGATTACTTGACCTTATGGTAAAGCATATGTTGGAGAAACCATTAGAAAGGTTAAAGATCGTATCGTTCAGCATAAATCTTCCATTAGATGTAGCTGGCTTGAGGCACCGTTAACATCACAATTTTTTGGAAGCAGGTCATGAATTTTACCAACTGAAGTTTTGCCATAAACTCAGTTTGAGGAGAGAGGCGTGTTGAATACAGGAGCTTTCTACTATGTCTCCACATATACTCAATAAGGATTATTATTTGCTATCTGAAGAACACTGTTGGTTCTGGGGTGAGATGAAGGTATGGCCTTTGGGACTTTGGATTGCATATCATGGTGCTGATGGAGGTCAGGATATTTGTTATGCTCTGTTCTGCATTATTGCAGAAGTTTCCTTAGTCCATATGTAGCCTCTTTACCCCCACCCTAAGTGAGATTTGGTCTGCTACTAGTGTTTTGGTGTAGAATGGTGCATACCTGTGAGTAACAGGAGGGCTGAGCACTTCCGCAGTGGTGTAGGAAATCATCAGGACAGGATTTACAGGGTGCCTTTGTTCATTGGTTGCAGCGCCTCCAGTCAGCGTGGATCCTCTGGATAGTAGGATGGTCCAGACTGACACCTTTCTTTAGCCTAAGACAGTGAATCACACCAGTATATGGTTACATGGTATTTATTGCAGTGTTTAGGATTTTACACAGCAGGCGCATCACTCTCCTTACTTCTCCTAAGAAGATAATTTCAAGGATGAGGCCCATCCAAGCTTTCTCCTGCATGGTGCTCCTCCTGATGCCTCGTTATGGCACACATGGAAGTTGTTGCTCACTCAACAGAGGGAGGAAAGAGACACACCCACTTTTGGGAGAGAGACCATATTTATACCCTGGGGTTGGGCTTGTAACCTTGCCCCATAACAGAGCAGGTCTAATACTGGCAGGTCATCACAATCCAGCATGACACCCAGCCATTACCTCCCCGAGGCTGACACTCTCTGGCTGTTGCTAGGCCCGCCCTTAGATACAACTACTGCATCTAAGGCTGCAATAGCAAACAAGGCCTTATGGAGGAATTAACCCATCCACTGCCTGTACCTAACAGGGCTCACTGGAAGGGCCCAGGGAAATAAGTAGAGGCCGGAGGCTAGATCTCTTTCCACTCATTGCTATATTTACGTCTGTTTTTCTTTCAAATATTCCCCTTAAATAACTTTTTTACATTGTACAATTATGGGTTTGGCATGTGTCTCTACACAACATCACTGCTTGTGTTGTATGTATTTGTAACTTATGTATATTCATTGTAGTAATGGATCTACGTGATGTTGATATTGACTGATATTTGCTGTTATATACTATACTGTGTGTCTGGCTATAGCTATAATTGTGCTCGTGTATATTCCTGGTTGCAGTCATTTTACATTTTTTAATCAGGGTGTATGCACACTGTGACGGGTTTATTACATCATCTCGTGTGCTTATCCGTTACTATGATATGAATGCGGTCTCTTAGCAACCATGTTAAGGGAGCTGATCATCCTGGGGGCGTGTTTCCGCATCTTGTGTTTGAATCAACTTGCACATCTATCTGCTCCTCCCCTTCCTTCCTTTTTTGCGCCGTTGTGCCCTATATATGGCGGCTTATTGGTATGTCGCAGTATCGGTTGGAAGGAGAGTTGTTGCCCGAAACATCATTGTATGTATTGGTTGCTGATTTTTGTAAGCATGCATTCATATTTTTTTTTACTACTTTGGGATTTTTTGTTTTTGTTTATTCATTCTGGACATTTTTTTGGTGATGACCGGCTTTCTCTCTCATGCACCAGTAATACCATCTACGTGAGGTGAGCCGTGATTACACATACAGTTTATTCATTAAGTGTTTTAAAAGCCTAGACTCATGGCTACTGTCCCACACCCACAGTTGCTGCACTTATTCCCTCGCCTGCTGTCTGTGCAAGTCTCCCAACACGGCACTAAGGCCGGGGCCATGGTAAAAAATACAGCGCTGAGCCGCGCTGACGCTCATGCTCTCCTGCTCAAGCAGTAGCTTTTTTTGTATCCTGGCATGAGCGTCAGCGAGCGCGCTTGTGAGGCGGGTGGGAGGCGAGGCGGGGCTAGCGCGCCACGTCACGGCGCCAACGTCATGGAGTGCCATTGGCTTTTGCCAGTCACGTGACCGGCCCTCCGCTTCCCTCAACACGAAAAATTCAATGAATCTGTCAGCTACAATTTCACACGCCTCCGATATGATATATGTTCGTTTTATATACAAAACATATGGGGAATAGCTGCTCTTACAGGAACATACAGTAAATCAAATCTGTTAGAGGCTCAATAATTTGTGTGCAGGGAATACATGTAACTGTTTACTGCTAGGACCACAGGAGACCCTGGAACTAAAGACTCCAATTTACTAAATGGTGGCAAACTTTAGCTCAATTTAAGGTCTATTTACTTAAATTAATGGGTCTTAAGGTGGGTTACTGTAAGGTTCAACACCCTAAGTTAATCAAAACCAAAATTAGATGGTGCAGGTTTTAAATGGGCAGTCCCACTTCTCCATTCTAAAAGTAGTTCTTGTTTCCGAGTTGAGTTTACTATAAAGTACTATTCTCATCGCCATCACTTACTTGATTGAAAAAAAATGCCTTAGTACTGTAGTTATCGGATACAGACTGCATTCAGTGTGAATTCTGGCATCTAAAATGGCTATATACAGAGTAACGGCCGGGAACGAATCCCTTATAATGCATTCTTGAGGGGCATAGATAGGTTGGACAATGTATGGTCCACGGTACAAGTATCCTATTCATACGCGAAACATGAAGAAATACAAAAAGTTTAATATTGTAATTAGTATCAAAATTAAGTTGAGTGCAGGGTATAAAAAGAACTCGCTGAGTTTACATAAAACATCTAAATAGTGAGAGTATTTATTATGAGACTCCTCAAAACAGTTATTTGAACTAATATGTTTAGGATATGATGTCATTTAAGGTGTATACCCGATTTTAGAGGGGAATAACATTTTGACATTGGTCATAGATATGAACCTTTTCAGGTTGTGGTACTAATTCGTTTGGCTAAGGAGGAGCCATATACTATTTGTGTACAGCAATACCCGCCAGCAATATTTTAATCACACCTTTTATACCCTGCACGGTACTTAATTTTGATACTAATTACAATATTAAACTTAATTTTTTCATGTTTTGCATATGAATAGGATACTTGTACTGTACCCTGGACCATACATTGTCTAACCCATCTATGCCCCCCAAGAGTGCATTATAAGGGATTCGTTCCCGGCCGTTGCTCGGTAACTGACCGGACCTTGTATATACTGTAGGTATACCCCATTCCCTTATACACCACAGGGGGTCTGTTATACTATTTTGTTTCTAAATCGGTGAGCGACCGGCGCAACTGTATAGCGTGTCTCTAAAATGGCTGCCATTATAATTTTCCTAAAGCTGCGTTATAGCTGAACCTCCATTATTGGAATCCCTGCAGCTTCTCAGGCTTGTTATGATCTTTTGTATGAATGCTTCAACTCCTTTTTTTCATTGCAAAAGCGATGTTCTCTGTCATTAAGCAAAAGCACATATTATAGTATGATGCTAAGGAGCACAAACCTTGTGTGCTATATCTGCTACATGGTCTATATGGTTCTACAAAAAAGTCACTAAACATGCACATTTCTGTTTTTAAATACAGCTTCTATGTAACTTACAAAGTTGCATATAAGTCTTGCAGTTAAAAAGTGCACCTTTGTCATAAGTATATGACATATAGTCCATTATATCATATATATATGACATACTGTATGGTCAAGTATATACAGTAGCATATATGACATGCCTCAGTATACTGTATACTTTACCAGAATACAATGAAAATAGACATAAATTAAGTTTGAGAACCAACTGTATACACCGCAACATTTTTACAACAACTTTTTTGCTCAAATCTTTACATTTTCCTTTTTTTCAGCTTTCCCGGGTTGATAACTGGGCAACACTGACATTTGAACTGGGTACTCTTATTTTGTAGACCTGCATAACCAGGTCATTCATACTATTGTGGAACAGAATTTTAAATAAATTGCCCATGTTCAAAATGATCTATTAATTAAAAAAATATTTTAAATAATAATAACAAAAGTGTAACATGAAGAAGTAGCATTATGATGTGAGCAGGCTTCTAAACTGGACCAATAAAGAAGGATGCTTTGATTTTCTGGTATGTTTACCAGTTGAAAGCATTATTTATGAATGACAGCTCTTGTCTGTCACATACCAATCTTTAATCCTGTTGATGGCATTTATTGCTAACTAAAATAATTACCTTAAGCGACTTAATCATTCAACTCAGCATTGTCAGCATTTCTTGCTAATTGCTAAAGTGCACAAAAACATTTGTCCTTTAGTGATTTTTGTTTTACAGAACTGCAGGATACCTCCATTAAAACAATTGGCTTGTTAACCATTGAATGTTGCGCCCCAACCAAAATAACAAATGACCACATGCTGCCAAAAACCAAGTTCATTATACTTTGCTTATATTATTCAGCCTCTCTGTGGCTTTTGATACTGTGGAACACCCTCTTCTCACATCCTCCATACTCTTGGTATCTGTAACAAATCTCTATCCTGTATTTCCTCCCATATCTCCCATCATACGTTTAGTGTCTCTTTTGCCAATACCTCATCTTCCTCTATCGATCTCTCTGTGGACATGCCTCAGGGGCCTGTCCAATTCTCTTTTCAATTTACGCACACTTTAGGTAAACCTATCGCATGATTTGGGTGCAAATATCACATCTATGCTGATGGACACTTTTCAAGCCCAACCCAAAGTCGCAGAATGTCTCTTTGCAATATCATCCTGGATGGCCCACTAACAACTCAAACATCAAAGACTGAGCCCCTCATACTTGCTCCCCTGTCTGGCCCTATTGCTCCCTTCATTACTGTTGGCTGCACTGTTATACAGTATCACTGGCATGCTGCTTAGATGTCACACTTGACTCTTCTCTCACATTCACAATGTCGCTAAAACCTGCCAATTTTTTTCCTCCATAACACTGCAAAGATATGCCGTTTCCTCTGTCTGCTCTAGTCAAGTCTGGCGGCAACTGTGGAGTGGATCCCAGTAGCTGGAAATGGCAGGGCAGGCAGCGAGAGGCGTAGACTGGGTCATAGGCAAAGTCCAAGGCAGGCAGCGAGAGGCGTAGTCGGGGTCACAGGCAAAGACCAGGGCAGGCAGCAAGAGGCGTAGTCGAAAGGGGAAGCAGGGGTCTGGCAACGATAACATGAACAACAATAAGCATCAGGACAGTGATCTAGTCTACGAGGAAGTACCAGTATAAACAAGCAAAGAGGAAAAAGAAGAGGAGGTTTATATAGGTGAGGCTGGAGGCATGGGACAGGTGCAGGTGATTATCTCATTATGATCTGTAGTGAGTTGTCAACAGACTAAGGCAGTCAGGATCAGCAGCCCTGGTGGCAGCGAGGAAGAACTGCCAGACATGAGCAGGACGGCTCCGAGTTCAACTCCCACCAGGGACATCTCTGACAGCTCTACTGCTAAAACTCTAATACAAGCCCTAATTCTCTCCTGTCTTGACTATTGTCACTTTCTATTGTCTGGCCTTTCTGCCTCTTACTTCCTCCCCTACAATCTATCCTAAAGGCTGCTATTAGAATCACGTCACTGTCTCCAAAATCTGTCTCTGCTTCTCTCCTATTGAAGTTTCCCTCCCGGCTTCCCAATAAATCCAGTACTAACTTATAAAATGATGCTCTTCTCTTTCAATATCCCTCTGCCCCTCCTTATATTTCATCCCCAATTTCTCGCTATATCCCTGCTAGCCTCTTGAGTTCTGCTCAAGGATGTCTTCTGTCTGCCCCTTTTTGTATCTAAAGCCCTTCTCTGCAGCCTCTGAAAATGTCCTCACAGTAATTGTACCATTTACTGTGCTATTTCCTTTCGGACTTCATTATTCACTGGTGATGATGCCTAAATGTAGCGTATCTAAATGATGCACTCTTTCTAAGCATCATATATGTGAGTTACACCTGCAAACATGTCTCGGAAAACACAGGAAACTGCTTTAGTTAAGGGCTTTCTGAGGAAAAAACGTACCAGTACTTCAAAACGTACAATAGTCACGGCTATGTCATAAAGCAGTTTTTGTTTTTTTGACAAAATATAAAACGCCATTGCAACAATCAAGCTTTTACTAGGCAAGCTACAGAGGCATTGGCTGCTTCCCACGTGGACGGGGAAAAAAGGGTTAAAAATGGTGCTGGCTGTCACGTTCTTCCCTTTACCTCACCACAAGAGCACTATAGGGAACAAAAGTCTCCAAACTCTTGTCCCCCTTTAATTATGTGGCACCACCCTGATAACTGTGGTGTTCTGTCTCTGGAGCAGCTAATCCCAGATCCTGTCTGAGTGCTCTCACCCACCAGGATGAAGGTCCCTTAGCAGGCCGAAAAGTTGGTTATTCTGGACAGCTAACACAGTACACTCACGTTTGTTTCCACTTACCTTGTGCTGTATCGTTTCCTCTAAGTCATCTGGCTTGGGTGATGTAGAGATAGATAGATTGATTGATTGATTGATTGACACAACAGTCTCATATTTTCCTCTTTGATCCCAGATCTGGTCTACAGATAAACTACTGGTTATGTGAAATGGTAACAAAACAGTTGCCCTGTGTTCTCTGAACAGATAAAGTATCTCCTTCATTATTTTATCAGCTGTACCTGCAAGTGAATCCTGTGAAACATTAACTTTTTCTGACGTACATACCTCGCTGGCCAGAGGTTTTAGTCTAATTGATTCAGAGGAGGATATGTATCAAAATGGTTCAATTTGTTCCAAAACAGAGCAAATGTTTGCATCTGCCTCAATTTTGCTGTTCATTGTTCTTAGATTTGACACCGCTCTCTTAGGAGTAGAGGTTAACGCTACCTACACCTGGTGGCTTTATTTGATGCAGAGTGAGGAATACTGGTATATGTGCAACTTTTGATGTCTCATACTAATACAACTCTTTGGGGCATATGTACTGTATCAAGGCAAAAGTGGCGTCATTCTGGGGCAAAAACATTGCTCCACATGTATCAAAGAAAAAAAACAATTTACTGTTAATACATTTGATTTTTTTCTTGTTCACGTCTGCGGCTGATTTTCTCCCCCAGAATTGCACCACTTTTACGCATATGCGCACATACACACATATATACAAACACATATATATACACACATACACACATACTGTACATATATACATACACATACATATATACACACTCCTATGGTTCTCAATTTTTCAAATTCCCCTAAATTAGCACTGTTTTTAACTATTTTCTTTTCTTTCACTTCCTGGTTCCCAATTTGCTGCAATTTGCAATTATTATTTTTTAACAACTAACACAATATAAGATTTAAAAAAAAAAAAAACATTTTTGGGCAAAAAGCATTTTTTACAGTGACTCAAAAGCAGATTAATTCTTCAGTGTATTTCATTGTATTGATTCACTAAGTGATGGGCTGAGCAGCGTGAGATTCCCCATTTCCTTTACCCTCCTACTCTATCTCTGCTTCCTACGTTTTACAGCTCATTGTTATTCCTAGTGCTGGTGAACTGGAAAGATCTATCACTTTGCTAATTGCTCCTTTCAGGTAGCGAAAGCCAGAAATCCAATTGTGGTCTGTTTAAGTGCAGCACGATCCACCGCTTAACCTCTGCCAATGCCGAGTCAGCTTACTGTACGCAATAAATTGTTTAATTTTTATTTATATATAAAACATGGTTCTAATAGGATACAGCAGAGTGCAAGAGGACACATTATTTATGTGATGCTGCTTAATTTCATTACTTGGTTTGGTGCCAACTACCAGGCAATATAAAGAGGCTAGAGCGCAGTGATTTTCCATGCAGAGTTTGAAGAAAAAAAACACAACAGTTAATGGACAAATGTCTTGAAATGATCTCAGTAGGACATTTAGGAAACATCGGTGGTTATAAATCAGCATCCTGTGTACGATTTTTGTTTTATATTTCCATAGGGGCTATTTTATCATGTTAGGACTCTGCAAGTCTGCGGATCAGCAGTGTAGAAAAATAGGAGATGATGCTTGCACGGGCATTAATCCTTTTCGTGCAGGATGGGGCTGCAAAGCATAGGATGAACAACTTTTGGAATTACAGCTCTTAGCATCTATCACGGTTGGAAACCTTATTTATTTAAAAAAAAAAATGTAAACTTCTGGTTCCTTCTCTCAAACTCTTATGGAATTTACATTGGTTAGGAGAGGCGATAACCCAAACAATTGTATATCTTTTTCCCACCTGTGTCAATTTGCAATGCAATACTACTACTAACTTTATTTCATATAGAGCTTTTCTCCCAATGGGACTTAAAGCGCTTCATAATTACCATATAGTGTGCGGTACGCAGCACAAAGGATTTTTACAGACCCAGTCCCTGCCCTATAGAGCTTACAGTCTATGTTTTATGATTCCTGAGGCACAGGTAGGTAAAGTATCTTACCCAAGATCACAAGAAGCTGACATCGGGAGTTGAACCAGGCTGCCCTGCTTCAAACTCAGTGTGATTGTTATCAGAATCAGTGCCTTTACTCACTTAGCCGCTCCTTCTCTTTTTTTTTTAGTTTGACACACAATCCTAAATTATGGATGCACCAAGCAGTCGGTGTTCTCTTTTTACGTTCTTGAGTCCATATCGGGTGATGTACTTTCATGGTGACAGTAGTATGTTATTGAGTTTTTTTAGTTCAGACGTCTCGTTGCAAATGAAACCAAATTTGTATACTGGCCATGTACCAGCTTAATAGCTTATTTTAATTTATCACTGTCTGTGCATATGGCTGCCAATGTAGTGCTCTCAATTAATGTATGTATGCTAAATGAAGAATGGGAATAGAAAATGAAGATTGTGTAAAGTCCTGCAGAACAGTGATAAAGCACCATAAAGACGATTATGCAGAATCTGTTGCACACTGTTTATTACATTGTTTAAATAAGCTCTGGAGGGTTTATTCTACATAGTTCTCTATACAGTGGAGGATTGTTATCACAATTTTACCAACCATAACATCTTCAAAATATGGTTAGAACTTGCTGAGCATTGAATAATCAGTGGCTGCTCAAATGCAGTTGTGCTTATCTAGAGGTTGTTCTGCACACTCTGCAGATTTGTTCTTCGTAGTCTGCATCTGAAATGCAAATTTACAGCTGCCACCTGTTGAGAAATCTTACCCCAATTTACTTCACCAATATAGCATAAGAATCAACTGCAAACAACCTTTTCAATATCCCACCTGTATTTGAATCCTCTTGGCTGAGATTCCAGAATGGGCTTCTTTCCCTTTATTATAATTGTGAGGATGTGAGCCTGGCTTTATTAGAAAGTTCTGCAGCGGGCTATTTTGGTCAGTCACGACCTTTGTTTTGGTTGGACCAGCAATATTTCGCCAGAAGGTAAGCAGCAATAGGGAGACTCCAATGAACTTAACTAGTCTAGTTTTATTCTATTATTTTATGTTTGTTCCATTTCATTTTAAACTTTTCTGTTTTCTATTTGATAAGCCTGCAAAATGCAGACTACCTATAAAAGGGACCCACAGGGGGACGTGGCCAGCTGCAGGGAGGAGAAGACGTGCGGCTCCTGAGTTCCGGGCCCTAGGAAGGGATTTCCCCTAATATTAAAGGGGGGAAATACCCCCAAAATATAATAGCGGGGGACCCCGGTGTTGTGGACCACCACCCTGACCATATAAAAGCCAGGAAGAATTCACTTTCTTGTGTGGTAGAGACGGAGTGACCGGGTGGCGTGGAACGACTGCCATGTTGACGGGTGGAACCGCCTGACTGCGGCTGCAGCCGAGACCAGCTGAGGTGAGCCGGGAGAAGACCCGACAAGTCGGAGGCACGTACAAACCGACAAACAGCCAGAGATGGGTGCAACGGGCTGCCGAGACGGATGGAGTGGCGGCCATCTTGGAGTGGCGATCCCGTTGAGTACTGCTGACTTGAGTGGGTCTTTCTTCCCCTGCGCCGATTTGGTTCTATAGACTGCTTTTATGTTATGAGGTTTACAATTACGAGGGATGCTAATATAATGCGGTATTCAAAATATTTGATTTTTGTATGTATTATGTATGTTAATTGTTAAAAGATTGAAAATAAAATAAAGAATTTACAAAAAAAAAATGGCTCACAGCTACAGTAGAAGATAGGTGAACAGAGGCAGTGCACTGCTTAAAAGTAATGGAGGAGGCTCATGGTGGCAAAAAGAATTCTATTTATTAAATAAGGGGATCAAACATAACCCCTGGGGGACACAGAAAACGCACACCTACGCGTTTCAGGCCGTGCGCCCTTTATCAAGCTACAGTAGAATGATCCACTTCTTTGTTGTTCGGTAATTAATTCAGACGTCCAACAAAGGAGAAAGGAAGGAAAGAGTGAATTAGAGTGGCAATTAGAGAACGAAGAAAAGGACTGTTCATTCCACAATCATACTATAGATAAGCGAGTTCAATACTTCACCTTAACTCCAAATATTTGACCAATGCATTTTAGATTTTGATAACCGCCAGCTGACCTCAGGTCACCTGTGTGATAGGGATCCAGGCCTATCCTTTTTCATACTCCTTTGTTATACTTAATATACTTGCCATTAGATCAGCAAATGAAAATACAAAACCAGGACTGCACCACCACCATCACCACCATCACCACCACACTTCAGTCTGCTTCAGGGCTTATAGTAAAAGGGGTTTGTAAGTGGGTCATAGGTAACATTAGAGAACTCCGTCACAAACGGTCTTTCAACTCTTCTATTAAAATATGTTCATATATATTGTATATAGTGACATGCTGTGAAAATATATCACTGTTCTCTGAACAAAGGACAAAACATGACAGCAGAAAATGGTTCAATTGGTTTGTTGTGTTGCCATTTTCAGGATTAAGCAATTATTTATGTTCCATGCTTTAGGCTGAAGACTGAGGGCATCGTGTTTCATATTGACACCCACGAGTCTTTATGTGCACAATTAATGGGTATAAATAAACAGCTAACAATACATTTTACAATTTTCCTTACAGGAATCCATGGGTTGGCACTTGACTAAATTGTAATGATTTCTGTATGTTGTTTCAACCAGCATTGTTTTACACTGCAGCATATTCATTTTATTGGCTATAAAATACATGTCAACAAAAATTATTGATGTACAAGATGTATATATTTATTCCATCAAAAACCATAGCTTTGTGTACAATAACTCAAGTAATCAATAATAATTAACCAAGCATCTATAACTGTTTCATTTATTACGCTGGACATGAACAATTGTTAATGATTTCTGAGCTTGGTGAATAGACCCCTTAGATTAAAAATTTTAGGAAAATATAATTTGATTCATTTTTTTTTTATTGATTTATTGGAACAATGGAAAACCTAATGAAATGGGAAATAATCAGATGTGATTTGTTTTTTTTGTTTACACTGTCCTTAAAACCAATTGCTTCAATTTAAATGCCTTTTCTAACAAATTGAAAGTCATCTTGGCATATCCTTAGTGACGCGTACCCATTCATCTGCACTCATCTAGTATGTCAAGACTTTGAATGTTGGCCTACTTCAGAAACACATGTTCCTTTGCAATAACAATTGTGTGTGATGCCTTGTCTAATTGACTGGAATCTATGTATTGAAAGCAATAGGATTTTTCGCTTTGATATACTGTATCTGGCGCGGTTGTTTTGCCCCCAAATTGCTCCCCTTTTGTATTGATATACAGTATAGACCCCACAATTTGGAAAAGGAATGTTTGATGAAAATGCACTGTATACTGTGTACAACCCTTCTATATTTAAGGTTATATTTACCAATCTTTCTAAAATAATAATACTTGATTGTTAGGATTAAGCAAATCAACAAGCAATATAAAACCTCTCATCCTGTCAGTGGAAACAAGTGCAAAACATAATTGGTCCCCACGGAATCTGATCTTTATTTGCCACCTCTTATTGCCTGTAATACCACCCATACTGTACATACACCCATAGAGAAACCCCTGTTGTGGGAAATGACTTTCCTGTTGGTGATTAGTGGATGTTATAGGACAGGATAACGTTTCCCTAAATGGCAAAAGTCTGAATTGGGGTTCTTTTATTTTCTTTAATGAAGATTACTTGTGGGCCAGAAGTGAAGATATACATAGAGTACTCTGCATAATTATGGAAATACAGTACACATTCTTTAAAAGAAAAAAAAATTCTCTATGACGTTGGATTTTGTTATTATGCACATTTGTATGAAAAACTTTGCATGTGTTTCTGCAGCCACTACTCAGCAATGGTGTCAGTACATTGATTCTTTTGTTCTAATTCTTTGGTCTCTCACCTGGACAGTGTTGAAGAAGGATGGTTGCTAAAGCTTACCGTTGAAAGGATACCTTGATGTTCATTTATCCAATCACATTTATGTGCCGTACGCATGCTAAGCAAACTTACTCTCTTGACTCCTGGTGTTTGTTTAACCTGTGGTGCTTCTGTGTGCTAAAATGACTCAGTGAGATTTTACCCACACATATAATTATTGTTTCCTTTTGAAGAACACAATTAAAATCCAGGCTGCACTCTGAAAATGGTGGTGGAGCATGCAGTGATGGGATGCTGTACTTCAAGCTTCTGATTTGAAATATTAAATAATAGGAAAATACAAACTCGATAGAAAAAAATTATAATTAACAAGTATGCATTTATCCACTAAACACTTGACAAACATTGTAAATAATTTATTTTCTTTACTAACGTTCCATATTTCCAGGACATTTGTTTAAACCAGCCATGCACCTGTACAGGTAAAGATGGCGGGTTCCGGCGCAACTGCAGATGACTGACTCAGAGAGGCTGCTGGGATACTTCAACAGCTTTATTGTTCCAAAACACACAAGGGCTAACACCGCATTCTCCCCCTCAACGCGTTTCACCCTTAGGAATAGGGCTTCGTCTAAGGGTGAAACGCGTTGAGGGGGAGAATGCGGTGTTAGCCCTTGTGTGTTTTGGAACAATAAAGCTGTTGAAGTATCCCAGCAGCCTCTCTGAGTCAGTCATCTGCAGTTGCGCCGGAACCCGCCATCTTTACCCGATTTCCTTCTGACGGTGGCACGCAGGAGTAGCCGAGGAGAGCAGGCCCCAGACTGGAGATGCAGGTGAGGTAAGCAACCAACAACCCCCTGCACCAGTCAATTCCGTGGCCCAGCGGAGCTCCCTCATGCGCTACCCCACTGACTGACAGCAATACAGTTTGCCACAGTGCACACGGAAGCGCAGGCAGATCCCCACATTCCATGCACCTGTACAACCTGGTTTGAAATTGATATTAAATGTCACAGAGTTATTTTTACATCCTGAATATCTAAACAGAATGGCATAGCCATTGGGGTGTGTAGGAAACATTAAAAACGGGTATTTACAGTACATGATTAATGCTGAATTCCTAAGTTGGGACCAAACAAGATTAAGGCTATATAAATATATATGTACCCCCTTTTCACCACTATTTTGGGTGTTTCACAGTTAGTTGGTTTTTTTTTGTTGTTTTTTTTGAGTTGCAGATTCCTACCTCTTAAATAACAGTATAGCAATATTTAAACATGCAGAATTGCACATTTAGGCAGATCAACCTGGGTGACACATCTCACACATGTAAAACATGAACACCTAATGCCTATTGGTTTCCAGTAATATGCAGAAAACTCGAATGAAATGAAAACTTTCTAATATTGGGAATTAGATGGTTATAAAATAAGCAAGAGCCTAATTTGTATGTAAAAAATGCATGTTACAGCAAGGAAATAAGTACTTTAAAGCTGCAGTTCAAGCAATATCCTACCATCAAGCAACCATTTACAAAGTCCCATCCCCTTCCTCTATTGAAACCGGCTCAGGCACACCCCTTTTTGAGCCCTGCCCTCTCTCTAGCAGTGCAACAATTGTACTGTATCTAGTTACTGTCTGTTCACATGATCTTCCACACAGAACTTTGCATCTTGGGGCCTCTTCTGCTTCACTGACAGGAATTTAATCAACCCCGATCCGAATCTTTACCGATCGATCACAGGAGAACGGATCGATCGGCAACTTAGCTAATCACTTGTCAGTGTGTAGATTCTATTGATGCACATACTGTACTGAATGGACTTTTTTTTTTTTTTAAACGGCAGCTTGAACTGCTGCTTTAAGGCACCTTTGCAGGAGGTTGTGGTAGGTTCCTGCACGGTTGAGCATATGAGGTAATGTTAAACATCTCTAATTCTCAACGGGTACTTTTATCAAACCAGGCACAATAATGGCCACTATTTCTGATCTTACAGTGGATGGGAGAGTGGTTGAAGCAAGTCTTTGCTATTGTTTTTAACTTAATATGAGAGCAGATTGTGTATCAAACACTTTAAAGTAGATATTGGCTAGGAATATGCTAGAATATGGCTAGGAAAATCTGTGTTTGTTACTGATGTTGTCTTTTGTCCCAGACCTTTTTACATTTTTCTAGTTGTATGGGGGATCAATAACTAATTTTTTAAATGGTCACCAGCATTTCCTCTTATTGTGATGGACAGATAAAATCACAACTGCTGGAAACTTACTGTACTAGTAAGGGAATAACTACAAAAATAAATAGCTCCTCACTCTATATGCTTGTATGCATGTGACAGCTGTTTTATAGTGTATTTCTTATGTTTCTTTTCATCAAAAATAGTTGCTTTTGTGAATCTCCTCCACAAGCCATAGGTGAATCTCCTCCACAAGCCATAGGTGAATCTCCTCCACAAGCCATAGGTGAATCTCCTCCATAGTTAGAAGGCCTAACCGAATGGAGAAGTAATCTCATGATAGAATAGAGACGTTTACATATTGTCTGCACTGGTACTAAAGCTAATTCGTAAGAACATGAGGGAGCATAGTGCTTTACAATCATAGTACATATTTTCCCATATTGCTCTGATTAATCAGGAAAAACAGTAACCCTTTTCCTGCTGATGAGGACTAAAGGACATTGCTCTGTGGCTGTTGTTTTTTTCCGCTAAGCCGGCACTGAAATTGTTAAATAAGCAAAGAGAACCCCACTTGACATTATTTGGGAAGAAATCTAGTCAAAGTGACATTATTGATAAAGTAGTTAATGAAATAATGGTAATTGTTTATTCTTTGTGGCAAACTCCTCTTGTACTCCTTTATTAGTGATAAGAGCTGTTAAAAATCACTTGACCGTTTTTAAAGCTCTGTGCACACTATGTACATGTATGATGAGGTATCATGCTGGTGAATTATCAGGTATTCATACCTTTCCAGCACCAATACAGGTACTAACTTCTGCTCTACAGTATAGAACAATTGTTTTTTTAATTATAAATCCTATATTGCACCCTTTTTGTTGAAAAATTCTTTATAGTTACGGGTAGAGATGGACAACCTTTTTTTTTTTTTGGTTTTGGATCTGCGTTGGTTGGACCATTCTCAAAAAGGGCGATTCGCCCTTTTCAGATTTTTTTTCTTATCACTGACGATCCACATGGCAAATGAATAATCCGCCATCGTATTGTTAAAACTCTGCACTCAGGTTAAATCCGCGGTCGCAGAGGGTTTTAACAATCCGCGCCGTGGATTTCGGATTCAATATGGAACGTGAGTGCGGATTCTTAAAAAATACACCCAGGTCCAATGACAGATTCAGATTAATCCGCTCTGATTTTTCAGTACCCAATCAGTTGACGGATTTTGTCAAAACAATCCAGGGAATGGATTTGGACAGGTTCGCTCATCTCTAGTTACGAGGACCAAATGCTGTCACAGACAAAATGCTTTGTTGTAAATAATCTAATTAGTTTTTTTTTACTGTTTTCTCTCTGTAGGTTTTGGGACTTTTCCAAGCCTTCATCGCTGCTTGAAACTGTAGAACACCATACCGAGTTTGCTTGTGGGCTGGATTTCAGCATTCACACACCTGGCCAGGTAATAGGTTTGACTCCGTTAAACCATTCTGCCCCATTAACATTACTAAAGCCAGTGTCTGCAGGCAGCCTCAGTTGTCATTTCTGTAGCAACCATCAAATTGTCAGATGGATGGCCAAAGGCCATGCTTTCCAATTCCAGTCCTCAAGAACCCCCAATTGGACAGATTTAAGGATATCCCTTCTTCAGCACAGGTGGTTCAGTCAAAATGACTAAGTCACTGATTGAGTCACCTGTGCTGAAGCAGAGATATCCTTAAAACGTAACCTATTGTAAGTTCTTGAGGACCGTATTTGGAAACCACTGGCATAAGACAACAGATATGCAGAAGCAGGCTCTGCTTGAAATACCCATTTGTATCTGACTCCTCACGATGTATGTATTTATTAAAGCTGTCGCAGTGCTTGCAGAAGTGTTTTATGTTGCCTGGGTAATGATGCAGAAATCTTTTTGATTATAAGTCTTCTGTTATACCGCATGGTTTGTTTGGTTAATTTCTAAATGAGCAACCATTCCTGATGATATTTTTTTTATATAAGACCTTTGCTCTCTTGAGTGCACATGTGTTAACATTTTAGATATAGGTAATGTTCACAAACCTTTTTATGGACTTACACTAGAGGCGTACAAAAGCAGTTCATTACAGATCTGACTCTCACACTGAACTGCTAGGACAGTGAACTACCTATGTGTTACTTAACAAGTTTCACTGTTATAACTTCTTGAGTCCTGGAATTCCCTTTACCCGAGGCTATGTCATCACCGGTGTAGCAATCGCAGCACCCGGATCCACCCACCAATGTCAGAAACGGGAGAGGAAGTCCCAAATACAAATTGCAGACTTTATCTGATGCTCCCATGCTGGGTCTTTCTGGGAATGGCACAAGGGCCACTTCGGTTACCATCCTTGTGCCCTTCTAGAATAGCATTAGGACACTAAATGGTTAACACACTACATGGTGCAGAGCTTTAGTATTTAGTAATTACAGGACGAGATAGTCAGCGCAATATTATAATGAGATCTATAACAATGTGCGCCAATACATGGCGCAGTTTTCCTTTCTCTGTGTGTCATACTGTAATAATACTCCCGGTCTGAGATGGTGGTAAACTCTGTTCTGGAGAGATCTGCACCAAATGTAAGAAGTAAGATTAACAAACTCCAAACAGAAAGTACTAATGGGTGCAAATGAAATACTTGTTCTATGCGACTGGTTGTGGGAAAACTACCATTAAAGTATACTGCAGTTTTCAGAGCTTCGTGAATTAAGCCCGTGGTGTCAGACAGAAGGTGACAGTCACAAAAAGAAGCTGCCAGTCACAAAAAGAAGCTGCCTTAATAAGGAATGGATTTAATTGACAAGGGTCACAAATAGGCATTATTACGTTAAAATGATGTTCAATTCCATGTGGTCATTTGCGTGAGCGCACAAAGGTGCTTTGCTCCAAACAGTGAGGGGTTTGGTGTCTGGAGCAGCTAGAGACGGCATTGCTGGATGTTTGAGCACATTGCCCAAGTCCAGTAGCTATTGTAATGTTATTTATAAAGAGGGCGATTTAGTTAATTCCCCATGGCTCCCAACACGCTTCTCTAAATAATAACCTCACTTAATTGGAAATTGTAATTTGGGAAGAAAAAAACCCCACTACATGCATTATACATTTTGCAATACAGTTGAGGTGGAAATGAGTGGTAGTTGTGATGATGAAATCCCAGTGCTGTGTTTTGTATGGAGCATGCAGGCTAGTTCATTTACAGCATAATTGAGAGCCACTGCACTATTTGTATTGTCAAACTATTGCTAAGGTAGTAAGTGTAAACCCCCTCTAAAGGGTTACTTGTATGGTTAGCGTGTACCGGGCCCCACCCTGAGTTGTCATGGGATCATGACATTATGTAGAATTATATAAGTGGAGTGAAAAGTTTGAGATGGTTAGGTTGCAGGAGTAGAGGAGCATCGGGGAGAGTGGACAACTAATATTTATAAAGTAAAAGCATAGGCCAGGGCTCCATGTTTTTGTTGTAGATAAGGATAGTACCCCTTAAATCAGGATCCCATTAGAAGATTAAGGTAGTCCAAGATGAGCTTTGAAGTACCGTATGCAAACGGCATTCCACAAAGGGCATTAGTAACGAGGACTCCTGGGTGCCAGCGGATCGTCTCTAACCGTGGATCTACATTTAAGGCCACGTCCATAGAAGGACAAGCCGCGCTGAGCCCCGGCATCCTCAATGGGGATGTCTTTAGAGGGGGCTCACGCGAGCGTCCGCAAGCATGCTGACGAGTTGGATTTTTCAGCCGATAGCCAAGCTGTTTTTCAGCGCGCAGTCGGCTGAAAACATCCAATCAGCGCGAAGCAGCGTCAACGTCACGGCGCCGTGATGTCGGCGCCGTGACGTTGACATCAGTGCGTCGCGGGTGATTGGCCCAGCGACGTCACTGCCCCTCCCCCACCTCTCCCCGCCTCCCGATTGCGCCCGCTGGCTCGCCTGCATGTGCATGAAATCGCACAGCTTCAGCAGGCGAGCCTCAGCGTCAGCGCGGTTCCGCACTGCTCCCCCCCTCTATGGCCCCAGCCTTACAGTCCTCTTCGGTGGCAGGGAAGTAGCAGTTCCCACACCGACATTATGGTCACTTGTACAGGACCCGTTAGGAGCCCCAATGGGACTACCATTAATGGGATTATACAGAGGGATATCCAAAACAGAAGAAGGGGGGCCAGGGTCTCAGAACAGTTAAGCAACTATGAAATATATCTCCCCCTGAGGTCTAAAAGTGGTCATTCATGGAAGCGCATAACGCATCGATAAGCATAAAGAGATATTACAATATTGCATAAAGTGTGGTGTGTGGTCTCTGTGCCTGGGGCCCTGAATGAAAAACTGTTGTATGACTATGGCGGCGCTTATAGTGCCGTCGCGTCAAAACGAATGCATTGAATCTGTTGCATGCGCTTATAGTTGCCGCAACGGCAACGGAGCGACTTAAATCTCTGTAGTCAGTAGAATTGGATTTTTACAGCGACGGTCACACCAGGTGACAGGCTATAAACCAATCAGATAGCTTCTGATGCAGGGAGAGGGGGGATGTGTGTGTGTGTGTGTGTGTGTGTGAGTGCAGGGAGAGGTGTGTGTGTGAGTGCAGGGAGAGGGGGGATGTGTCTGTGAGTGCAGGGAGAGTGGGGATGGCTGAGTGCAGGGAGAGGTGGGATCTGTGTGTGATGTGCAGGGAGAGGGGGGGATCTGTGTGTGTGTGAGTGTGTGTGTGTTTCTGTCAAGTGAAACACACTATATTAGCAACTTTAAAATAGTAAATTCCCCCTTGCTCTGATCTCCGCCCCTCTGCCTTCCCCCTTGCTCTGATCTCCACCCCTCTGCCTTCCCCCGTGCTCTGATCTCCACCCCTCTGCCTTCCCCCGTGCTCTGATCTCCACCCCTCTGCCTTCCCCCGTGCTCTGATCTCCCCCCTCTGCCTTCCCCCTTGCTCTGATCTCCGCCCCTCTGCCTTCTCCCTTGCTCTGATCTCCCCCCTCTGCCTTCCCCCTTGCTCTGATCTCCGCCCCTCTGCCTTCTCCCTTGCTCTGATCTCCACCCCTCTGCCTTCCCCCGTGCTCTGATCTCCCCCCTCTGCCTTCCCCCTTGCTCTGATCTCCGCCCCTCTGCCTTCCCCCTTGCTCTGATCTCCGCCCCTCTGCCTTCCCCCTTGCTCTGATCTCCGCCCCTCTGCCTTCTCCCTTGCTCTGATCTCCGCCCCTCTGCCTTCTCCCTTGCTCTGATCTCCACCCCTCTGCCTTCCCCCTTGCTCTGATCTCCGCCCCTCTGCCTTCCCCCTTGCTCTGATCTCCGCCCCTCTGCCTTCCCCCTTGCTCTGATCTCCGCCCCTCTGCCTTCCCCCTTGCTCTGATCTCCGCCCCTCTGCCTTCCCCTTGCCTGACATCACTCCCTTGTAGCCAGAGACGTCTCCAAAACAGATTACAACTTTCGCAATGGCTACAGAGACGGGTGACGTCATCCATAGCCGGCACTATAAGCGCAGCCTAATGTTTCGGGCACCCATTATTCTCCAACCTTGCTACCTCATCGCCTAGCAGCCGGAATCCAGCCCCTGAGTCAAGGAAACCGATGTAATCTCCGTAGAAGCCGGGTGGGTTACATACATTAGGTTAGAAAATTGACATGTTTGGGTCACTACAGTTCTACCCTAGTGTGTATTTGAATTACATGTGTAGAGGTGTTCCCCTGGGCCCTCTCTGTACCTCCGCTGCGGGGGGTGGGGGGGATCGCGCGCGCTGTCAGGGACGAGCGGCAGACCCGCCGGCACTTTAGGAAGGTGGGGGCTGAGCAGGGAGCGTTCCTGGGGATCCGCGATAGCCCGATAGCATAGGGCGCCGCCATGTTGTGTCTAACACATGCGCAGTACCATGCGCGACAGGAGGCACTGAGGAAGTTCGCGCATGCGCAGTGAATAGAGGCTCTGAGCTGGGACTACAATTCCCATGAGCCTCAGCAGGGACATGTGATGCCAGTGAGCGAATAGTAGAAGAGGATTTGCTGACAGGCAGGAAAGGGAAGCGTGTGGGAGAGACCACGCTAGCAGAGGGTCCTGCAGGAGCAAGGGGAGTGGAGGTGTGTGTTGCAAGGGGTCAGTGACCCACCTGCATAGGCCAGAGATCTCCCTTAGGCCCCAGTGCAGGCCCTGAGTCACCACCAGCTTGTGGTACTGCAGGGAACAGCCATAGATAGGGACAGCATACCCTTTACTGTACTAGCAGACAGGGGCACAGTATTCTTTCTGCGCTGCTGTGCGGTCAGTGGTTTGGGAGCAAATTGCTGGAGACAAGCAACTACTCGTGAGAGACTACGCTGGATCAGCGGATCTTTTGTGAAGTACTGTTACCGGCCGCTGGAGGGGCCGGAAGGTATTATAATAAGTGCACCAACACCGGTACCTGCAGGCGCTAATCCCGCCTGGGGGGAGGGTTCTTTGGGGACACTGGGTTGAGTGACCAAGGGACTGGTCCAGTACATTGGACACGGTGTGGGGTACACGCGGTGGTGGGAGAAGGGGACATTGCTCCAGGTGAAGTGTGGCAAAGCCACAAGTGTCTGATTGCTAAGTACCAGCTATTCATGCACTGTGATTATGTGTGGTAGATGTATTTTTAGGTTTTGCATTCACTTACTAGTAAAAGTTTACAACGTTGTTGCTTATTATCATTATTCTTGCCCAGGGGAATCTTATTCGTTGGGGATCCTGGGTATGTGGAGGCGCTGCCAAGTACATATTGTTACCCCAGGCTCCCAGTTAGCGGAGGCCCAGATCTCGCTGAGCCAACAGGTATATACAGCATTAGTAGTCTTTCTATATCAGCAGGAAAGAGGACTACACATGGAAAAGGAGAGAGAAAATGTAAAACCTTTCCTATTCTTCAGCAAAGATGTAATTTAACGTGCACTGACTGACAACTTTATGAAGACATAACTTAGGTAATACAAGTTCTTGTGTCCGAATACCATAAAATGCCTTCAGTTTTTCTAGAATAATAATGTTCAATAATGTAAAAAAAATCATTGTAAAGGGGAACAGCAGAAGAGAATTAAATTTATCTAAAAATTGCTATGTGCAACTGAGCATTTACCATTAAAAAAAAACGCAAAATTATATCAAAGGTTTTTCTTGTCATTGAAATGCCCACATTTTATTTAGAATATGTAAGGATTGTGTGTTTGAGAAGACATTTCAGAAAATGTGCTGTGTTTGAATACTTGTGGCATTGTAAATGCGGACCTTTACAATTATAGCTACTGTATATAAATTATGTTTGATATGAAGAATGAAAGCTTTCTGAACACAATCCATCTGTCACTCTCCTCACCATTCTTCAAAATGTTCTCTTGAAAAATAGTTTAAAAAAATAAATATATATATATATATATATATATATATTCAAAATGAATGGAAAGAAAATTGTACATTAGCACACTCTTGGTGTACAGAAATTAATATACAGGGGTGTTTACCTTATCAAATGAAATACCATTCCACCATTTTTTAAATGACAAATATTTCATAGTAATTAATTGCAATAACTTTATAATGGCATTGTAAAAGAATAATACAGCGCATTAATTAGCGCGTGATGCCGCTGATTGGGAAAGAATGAGCAAGCTTGTAGGAAAAATGGGATCACACTGCACTCAAAAAGGTTGAAGCAGAGATGTCCACTCGATTATTCGTGAGTCTCACGGATTTTGTTAATGTACCAAGCGATCTTATTTTCCTTAATATTTAGCTATGTTTCCTTCAAATATACAAACTTTTGGCACTTATCATTGATTATTATCACTTTGTGGAGAAAGGCATTGAAACACACATATGGCAATTTCCTTAATTCATACCACCACAAGGCAGAGATGCAACATGTTACCTCCAGTTCAGTGAATGTCAGGGAGTTTATCTGGGTAAAGTTTGTGTGCAAGCATGTTTGTTGAAGGCAAAAGTCAGTGTTCTTGTTGCAAAAAGTTGTATTTGGACCAAATATGGATACATTGACTAACCTTCTAAAATCAGCATGATAAATAGTAGGATTGTACATTCTGTTACAAGATTTTTTTTTTTAATCAAATACAAGGAAAAAGAAAAAAGCATTTTTGGGATGATTCAATCCATGTGTAGTGCTTCATAATGCATGGCTCCTTTGGACCAGAGTAGGCTAAAGGACGAGCAACATATTTTAAAACTTCAACAAAAAGAAAGAAGTTTGCTCTGCCATGATTTATGCTTTTACAATTTAGGGAATGTTCGGTAATATAGGATGAAAAGGTAGGCAATATAATGTATATACTGTTTTTATTTGTATAATATCTAACAAAGGAGAGAATGCTGCAGTGATTTCAAACTTGTGATCAAGCATTTGTTAAATATTAATTCTTACAAATTGCACACACGCCAAGAAAATATTTTTTATAATCGGGTTTGTCAGGATAAAAATGCAAAAGCAATTTTGCAAATATTTAAACTAAGTGAAGAAAGTATTTATGTTGCTAGCACAGACTGCAATATTATATATTTACATGGAAATGTGACAATGAATTCTTAATTTTCCACATGCACTGTATGATTGCTGTGTTTATCGCAATTACTGCTTTTAGCTTGGTATGGACCTTCTCTGAGTACTGTAATGAGGAAACAGTCAATGGATACCTGTTTCTAAACTCTTACAGCTTGTTTACCTCCTGTTTCTTTTATGCAGATAAACTTGGCAGTATGGATGCACATCTTTCACAGTGGCTAAGTTATGTACTCACTACACTATGCATCACTACATACACAGGCGGTTTATCTATTCCCTACCGGCATAGACTGTGCAACCACCTATATACTATGCCTAAATAATACATTTATAACCAAATATACCAGATACAAGCAGTCCTCGTTTATCCAACGGAATCTGTTCTGGAAGTAGCGTTGGATAGTATTGTATTGTATGTCTTTATTTATATAGCGCTATTAATGTACATAGCCCTTCACAGTAGTAATACATGTGGTAATCGAATAAATAACAGATAATATAAATAACAGATCATGGGAATAAGTGCTTTAGACAAACATAACATTAAGGAAGAGGAGTCCCTGCCCCGAGGAGCTTACAATCTAATTGGTAGGTAGGGAGAACGTACAGAGACAGTAGGAGGGAGTTCTGGTAAGTGCGTCTGCAGGGGGCCAAGCTTTATGTATCATGTGTTCAGAATAGCCACAGTGCTATTCGTATGCTTCTTTAAGCAAGTGTGTCTTAAGGTGGGTCTTAAAGGTGGATAGAGAGGGTGCTAGTCGGGTACTGAGGGGAAGGGCATTCCAGAGGTGTGGGGCAGTCAGTGAAAAAGGTTTAAGGCGGGAGAGGGCTTTAGATAAAAAGGGGGTAGAAAGAAGACATCCTTGAGCAGAACGCAAGAGTCGGGGTGGTGCATAGCGAGAAATTAGGGCTGAGATGTAAGGAGGGGCAGAAGAGTGTAAAGCTTTAAAAGTGAGGAGAAGAATGGAGTGTGAGATGCAGGATTTGATTGGAAGCCAGGAGAGGGATTTCAGGAGGGGAGATGCTGAGACAGATCTAGGAAAGAGTAGAGTGATTCTGGCAGCAGCATTTAGGATAGATTGTAGGGGAGACAGGTGAGAGGCAGGAAGGCCGGACAGCAGGAGGTTACAGTAATCAAGACGGGAGAGAATGAGGGCCTGAGTCAGAGTTTTAGCAGTCGAGCAACAGAGGAAAGGGCGTATCTTTGTTATATTGCGGAGGAAAAAGCGACAAGTTTTAGAAATGTTTTGAATGTGAGGGGCGAATGTAAGAGAGGAGTCGAGTGTGACCCCTAGGCAGCGTGCTTGGGCTACTGGGTGGATGATCGTAGTTCCAACAGTAATGTGGAAGGAGGTAGTAGGGCCAGGTTTGGGAGGAAGTATGAGGAGCTCTGTTTTAGCCATGTTGAGTTTAAGGCGACGGAGGGCCATCCAGGATGTGGAGCAGAGAGACATTCAGAAACTTTGGTCTGTATAGCAGGTGTAAGGTCAGGTGTTGAAAAGTATATTTGTGTGTCGTCAGCATAGAGGTGATATTTAAACCCAAAAGATGTTATTAGGTCACCTAGAGAGAGTATGTACAGAGAAAAGAGAAGAGGTCCCAGGACAGAGCCCTGGGGTACCCCCACAGAGAGATCAATAGAGGAGGAGGAGGTGTTAGCAGAAGAGAGAAGAAGGGTAGAGATGTGTAGCACTGCCGCAATTTCCAGCTCCCAGTGAAACCGGAAAAATTATGAGGTAAGCTTTCAATTGAAAAACAGGTCAGGTTTTATTGCAGGGTGGTGCAGCAAGGGGACAACGGAACAACACTAACGCACCTACGCGTTTCGTGCACTAAGCACTTTATCACCTTGATAAAGTGCTTAGTGCACGAAACGCGTAGGTGCGTTAGTGTTGTTCCGTTGTCCCCTTGCTGCACCACCCTGCAATAAAACCTGACCTGTTTTTCAATTGAAAGCTTACCTCATCATTTTTCCGGTTTCACTGGGAGCTGGAAATTGCGGCAGTGCTACACATCTCTACCCTTCTTCTTGCTGCATACTTACCTGGATGAACAGCACGCCCTGGATATCGAGGAGTCCTGCTAGCACCAAGGTAAAGGGCCATAGTGCCCCCACATATATGTATATGGTTACCGGTGCCTGTTATTACGTTCTATTGGTTACTAGGAGGGGCCGTCATGGGGTTTCTTTCTGTGATGGTCAAGTGGACCTCACTAGACTCCTAGCCCTTACCTGACAAATTACCACATCATTTATGGACTTGCTCATGTTATCCAGTATTATCTACATATGTCATGGAGGAATTCTGACCGATTTTGATGCATCACAAACACATTTTTGTTTGTTAGCAGAAGAGACACTGAAAGTAACTGGGAGAGGTAGGATGAGATCCAGGATAGAGCTTTGTTCCGAATACCAAGAGTATGGAGAATGTGAAGGAGAAGAGGGTGGTCCACGGTGTCAAATACTGCAGAGAGGTCGAGTAATATGAGCAGAGTGTAATGACCTCTGTCTTTGGCAGCATGGAGGTCGTCCGTTATTTTAGTGAGGGCTGTTTCGGTGGAGTGAGCAGTGCGGAAGCCAGATTGTAGAGGGTCTAGGAGAGAATAGGTGTTGAGAAAATGGAGCAAGCGAGAGAATACAAGACGTTCAAGGAGTTTAGAGGCAAAAGGCAGGAGGGAGACAGGTCGATAGTTAGAAAGACAGGTAGGGTCAAGCTTGCTGTTTTTGAGTAATGTAAAGTGAGTCCCATATTAATCAGTGGCGGTGAGCGTTGGATAACACATTGACGTCGGATAACGCATTCCGGCACCGAAAAACGTCCATAAGGTTGCATTGTAAAGCGTTGGATATGCCATTCGTTGTAAAGTGAAACATTGGATAGCGAGGACTACCTGTACTTGTTTTCTCTTCATTGTAGTAGTAAAACATATTCTCCTAACTTAACAAACCGAAGGAGTTATGAGAGGAAGAAAAGCACATAAGGCATATTTACCAAGGAAAAAGTGATTCTGGGGCAAAAAAATGGCACCATATGTATAAACAAAACAATCCCATTGAAAGCAATAGGAATTATTTGCTACTTCTGGTGCAGAATTACATCACATTTGCCTTGATACATTACCCCATATCGTCAATGTACTATATCCTCCCACCTGCACAACCAGGAAAAAGCCGTTCAAAACACAGCACAATATTTATCAATGAAGAGGAATCCTGCTGAAAACAGTTGGAGTTTTTCCTTTCATAAATCTGGTGCCTCTTGCACTGGTCTTGACCATTTTTCCAGCCAAAAACGTTTGGTTAATAACCCCCATTATTAACAATTAAGACGGTGCCTTCATTCTTTATTTGAATATACTCTATCATAAACATCTCAGAGCAGAAAATAATGTTTGGTCTCCATTGGATCCACTCGGTTTCAAAATGTTGGTGGGATTGTTGCTTAATGTATGCTGGCATTGTATTCAGTTTGTTACAAGGGTCTGTGCACAATAATTTGCAGCCTCATATTTAAAAAAATATATATATTATTGGGTTATAAATTGATAATGGTACATCATAGATGCATAACTGGTAGAGGTTGAGTCTTTGTAAATGAGCGTTTAATACATCTTGTATAGCACAATTTTTAAAGAAAATACATTGTTACTTTAATATATGTATGTACACATTTATACACCCACATTTCAATCCTTGTGTGTGTGATTTTCACAAATGAATGACAAGATCTCCTGAATTCTAATTCAGAACCTAACGTACTGTACATGAGGGAGTTGCACTGCATTATCTTCCCAAATTAACAGCTATTTGAGTTGTAAATTAATAGAAGCGCGTTATCTGTGTGTTTACACATACCTGTGCTTTTCTATGGTTAATTTAACACACATTCGCTGACTGTGGTTCAATGACTCCCAGTGGGTGTTATGAGGGGAGGGGGCAGAAAATAAAATCAATTTGAGACTTAATGAAACTGCTGCAAGGGAACATGGTCATCAATCATGGTGTTATTAAGGGCTCAGTCCAACTTAGCAACACATATTTACATTGCAGCAAAGTGAAAGCACTCAGCCATGTATGTCCTCCTAATGTTTTAATTGTTATGTCACAATTTACTGCCCGTTTACCAAATTTTGGTACGTTATGTCCAAAAGACTAACGATGCACAAGTATAATTAGAAGAATCAGATGATCTACAACACTGTACAGTACATACTGCTTTCGCTAGTAGTGCTTATTCTGAGCTCAGGAACTTATACACAATCATGACAGTGGAGTGTACAACGGTGCATTGATCATTGTTGCAGTAAAGTTATACCATGGTCTTTTTTTATTTTATTTTTTTAAAGAAAACAGTAGCGAACACAATGATTTTCCATGCAAAAATAATATTTGCATCAGTGTTTCTGTAAAATGGAAAATTGATAGAGAATTTCACATCAAAGCATGTCTTGAAAATTGTGCATTAAATGCAATTTTGTACCAAAAGAAAAAAGTATGAAGTAGAACTTTATTTTGGTCTAATTCTATGCTTTACCTAACGTTTTGTCATTTCTAATTGCACGTGTTTGTTACTACTGAAGGATATAAAGAATTATACTCAGAAACCTATGATTATTCACGATAACCAGTATCGATTGGTAATAAAGATTTAAGTGAGTGGGGGCTAAGAATTTGTATTTGATTTTCCACATTGCTGAAAATGTTGTTGTAGCACTGCTTAGTAAGCATGCTGTGCATACTATACAGTGTGCATATACAGCAGCATTATTCAAGTTTAACATTACTGTACTGTATATACTGTACAACACAAATGGGGCCTACACAAAACTTGCTCCACTGAATATTGGACTATTACAAATAATTTGTCCTGGCATGCAATTCTTCATTCCAGCTATATTTTACAAGGTGTATTAGCTGGTGAATTTATTACTTTCATTTATATATTTAAAAAAAAGGGTTTACAGTAACCCTAGAGTAAAAATAGACCATGTATCTCTGCTTCATAAATTTGGCTATAAAGTCTGTTGGCCATGAAGCAGGGATAACGACACATTATGTCTCATCCATCCGCTTGGCAAATACGGATCTTCAGCCTTGCTCGGTTTCCGATTTTGCTTCACCTGCACATGGTTTAAATGGCATCAGAATGCGTTGCTGCCAAACATTGGAACAAATGTACTTTTGCTTAGTATCATTTTTGCAATCAAAGATTTGTTTTTCTGGGGAATATGGGCATTTGGGGTCTACTAGGAAGAAGGAGCGGCTCAATAAGTAAAGACACCGACTCTGGCCCTAAGTTTGAAGTTGCCAGTGAGAACCTAGTTCAATTCCAGGTGCCGGCTCCTTGTGACCTTGGGCAAGTCACTTTATCTCCCTGTGCCCCAGGCACCAAAAACATAGTTGGAATCTCCACGGGGCAGGGACCTGTGCCTGGAAAAGGTCTCTGTAAAGCGCTATGTAAAACTAGCAGCGCTATACAAGAACATGCTATTAGTATTACATAGCCGTTTACACCGTGCAACTAGAAATATAAATACACGAATACATTGCAACAAAGTCACTGTACAAGTGAGAGCTTGTGCCATCATTGTGATAAGATCTATTTCTTTAGGGGATTAAAGAGCATACTGGAGACAGGAGTAAGTGTATTAGGTGTTTTTTATTAACATTTATTTATAATTAAGCAACATATGTAGGTAACATACAATAGCAAAACAATGCCAAGTTTATCTATACTGATACAAATGTTAAAAAGGCTGTAGGTATTGTATATTAACCCTATTACTTGTGAATAAGCACTCAGTGGATTTCAGTCGTCCCCTGGGCAGCCTAGAGGTAAAGTTGCATGTATTTTCCCGCACATTCATTTCTGCATATTTAAAAGCACTCCTTTTTTTGTTTTGCAGGTAGCAGACTGTGCGTGGGATGAAACTGTGAAAATATATACCCCGTCCTGCCTTTCAGTACCTCTACCCAAACCATTTCCCTAACGAGCAATACAAATGAGTGGGAAAAAAACGTCTCCATGGTTAATTAAACATCATTTAGATCTGACCTTCTTTCAGTAATTCATCTTTTTTTTCACATCTCCTTTTTGCCTAAATGTGACAATTAATCATGCAAAAGATTTTCAGTGTGCAAAGGAAACTGTGTGTAATGGGTAAAACAGCAAATTGGTCAAATAAAATAAAAAAACAAGGTGTGCTGTGATATATTATGTAGATAGTAAAAAACAGAGTTGTCACAGCCTGGTACACAAATATTGTCTGTCTGTATTTGAAACCACATGTTCTATGCTAAATCCTAATAAACGAATTACTTTTTTAAGTGATTCTGCTAATCTGTGCCCATGTTATTTTGGGGTGTGAGTACAATATGATGGACAGATAATGTCATTCATTTTAACGAGCTGCTTCCCATGACCTTTTATTCATTGTACATTTATGTATCCAGTTATAAAAAGAGGATGGCACTTATGACAGACATTTGAGGATTTTTTTTTAATAAGAGTTGTTATAAAATCAGAATGTGCTCCGTCTTATTCACTTGACTCAAATATACACTCCCACATACAAACTGCACACAATATACAAAACATACTGCTTTTGATAAGTTATATCAGTAAATAGACCTAACTACAGTGATTCCAAAATTGTGGAGATTAAATTTATATTTAAAAATAGTTTTGAGAAACATCTTAATTGTACAAAATGTTGGAGCCCTTCAAAAGTTTATTTTTCTACAATATATTTTAACAATCCAATCCTTCTTGAGACTTTCACCATTAAGGCCCAGATTAACTCTGCTCCGGTAATCTATTTAACATGCAGTTAACCCAAATTAATGCCCATTAATCACAACACATACATTTAATAGCCCAGTGTCTGAAGAAGAGATTGTACAGGAGCTCCTCAAACTAAAGCTAAACAATCAATGTGGGCCTGACCAATTGCAATCTAAGTTCCTATGTCTTGGTGCCCCCATCATGGCTAAACCAATTGCCTCCATAATCAACTCCATTTTGTCTTCTGGTTAAATCCCCAAGGCCTGGAAAACTGGTAGTTATCCCGGTCTTCAAAAGGGTGACAAAGACATTGTTACCCAAGAGGATTGCTTGTGCAGGACTCACTTCAGAAACTGTCTTTGATGTAGATGATAGTACATCTGATTAGCTGCACCTTGAACACATTATATTAATAACCAAGGCGTGAGGGCAACGGACAAAGGTTGTTTACCCCACACCTTTGGTATAACCAGTACTTTGTTTGTTTCCGAGAACTTCAAACACTCCTTGTGTTACTTAGTTATATAGTAGACAAGGTCCATCAAGTTCAACCTATGCTAAATTTAGACAAGATACTTTATGCGCACTTACAGTATATTCATCCAGAGGAAGGCACTCAACAAAACCCAGTGAAAAATCAGCCATTGATATCTCATAGGGGGGGGGAATAAATTCCTTCCTGACTCCAATAATTGGCAATCTGATTTGTCCCTGGATTAACATCCTTCCCATGTTTATTTATTAGATATATCCCTGTATACCTCCTGTAACACAGCAAGGGGGCACAACCTCAGAGGGGGGTACCTGGCCACAACTACATCCAGTGTAATAGCAGATATGTATGAATGCTGCTGTAATTGTGTACGTTTGATTGAAATGACAAGCCGGATTTTAGAATTGTTACCATACACATGTTACATTTGGTTAGGAGTTTCTATTTGACACAATACTACTGTGAATCATTTAACACTGTATTAATTCAGGACTTTAAATCACAATATTGCCTCCTACAAATGACTACCTTTATTCATGTAATAGTACTCACCTGGTTCATGGTCCGATTCACTAGGCCCGATGTCCCTGTCCCCTCCCAATCCAAAGAAAACCTTGGGCAGAAGAATGGAGCTCACCTTCTCCATGGGTGAGAGATGTAGAGAAGGGGCAGGAGGACCTCCTCTGGTTTTTGATGCATGTTTCCGGCTGGCAGCCAGTTTAACCTTCAGCTTGCGTTTGATATCTGTAAATCTTTTCTTGCAGTTTTCCACTGTCCTTTTCTGCAGACCACATGCACAGACTTCATTACAGATGTCGCCCCACATCTTATTTTTGCGGCTGCTTTTAGTCTTGGCTGTATATATATATATTATATATATATATATATATATATATATATATATATATATATATATATATATATATATATATGAAATATAATATAAACACAATATAACTATAGGTTACTGTACATTACACTTGTGATTATGTAAGGAGTGCAAATGTGTGAACTATTGTAGCGTGGGGCAGGGTGGTTTCACAGATAGTCTGAGTATTTGTGTCACAACAAGACTTTGCATGTAGTTACAGCCCCCCACCCCATTATTCGATTTAATGTGTGTAGTTTTCTAAAATAAGATTTGTAGAGACATGAACATTTCGTCAGCAGCCCTGAGTGTATAGTATGCATGTATTTGACATCTCAATGGTACAGTGAAAAAGTTAATGGTTATTTGGGATGTTTAGTTCTAAAATACTGTACATTCCATTAATCATTAAGACACTGTGCTTACTGTATGTTATTTGGGTTCTTACCTGCTAAGTTACCAAACAGTTGATTATAGCAATGCACCATGCCATCAACCAGGACTTAATTTTCCAAGTCCCAAAAGTGCCTGTTGTGCAAACCTTCAACACGACGCTTACATGCTGGAAGTACTTCAGCAGCTGGAGCATTGCGCCCTGAGGCCTCAGAGGTCTGGTGCTCACTGTCCACTCCTCCCACAGCCCTTTAGCTGGCCCTGAGCCCTGAAGCTCATGCTGGACTCCCCAACCTCTACCCTAACAGGCTTCCTGTCCTTCGCCACACCTGCAGTCGCCACACCTGCACGGGCCACACCAGCCTCACTCCTCCACTCCCAACTCCTCTGACTCGCACTTGCACGCCCACTCCTGTCCATGTCACTCAATTTCTCAAACACTCACAAAAAAGATATAATATATCTTAATATATTAGAAAATAAATAACACACTATTAAACAACTTTCACACTGATAAGAAAATATGAAAATGATATAGAATAACAAGACCACTCAATCAGAAATCACCAATAACTCCCACAATCTCCAAATATGTCCAAACACCTACAGTAGCCCAGTCTGTCTCACCCTCATTACCAGCAGCACTAACACACGCGGAAGCAAATGGCCGCTTTATATACGGGGTAGAATGAGCTGTTTTGGGTGGGTGGTTAGGCCTCCCAGGTGGGTAGCGGTAGGAGTTAACTCTTTCATTACCATAGCCGTTACCACCTCTATGGTAATGAAGTTTAAAAATGTGCTATTTTTAAGTTTTTCATTCAGAAGTTCTAACTTAAAACAATTTACTCCCAGTCGAACAAGAGTCTCTGTACCAAATATAAATAATTACACTACTAAATTCCTCCCACTATTTTCTTCAAAACTACAAATTCTAGTTATTTATAACAACATTAAAAAGATACATTATAAGCATTCTAGTAAATACACATTAATGTAGACTATTGGTTCTCAAACCTTTTCTCGTGGCTCCTCACCAGGTTTTGGGAATAGCCAGTGCACATTTACACAGGTGAATGCATTTAACTTGCATACAAACAGAATGCTGTATGATTGCCTCCGAAACCTGTTTTGGAACAGAGCCCTGAGGAGATGTTTTTGACCCCACATAAACCTGCATAATTGTACATTCCATAGGTCTGAAGAATACCCTTTATTAAAAAAATAAAGGGGAAAAAAAACCAAGGCTCCTCATCAAAAAAATGTTTTACCTAGAGAGACTTTCAGGAAATACTTTGGCAATCTTATTTGAGGGTTTGGAAGGAGTGGTGTATATTTACGCAGGATAAAGGGTCTTTAACTGGGGGCGAGTCAGCTTTTCAGTTATTGTTATTGATTTTAAGTAAAAAAACATAACGAGGGGTTGTCTCCAGATACAGTGGAACTTTGAATTGAGGTTTATCATTTTTCTGTAGCATTTTTAGTTTGAGAGATATTACTAATGAATTTGTGATAAAGCATATCATAACGAGATGGAGACTTTCAAACCCTAGTAAGGATTCTAGACTTCCAATTCCTCCTTCATTCTTAAACTTAGTTACTTATACAGAGCAGAGGTTATATATTTGTCTATCTACCTGTTTAATGCTGCTTTTTTTGTAGCTTTTTTTTTAGAGCTTTTATGATTAGTGAAATTATAGTCTCTTCTCAATTGTCCTACGATGGTCTTTTTGCAGGGGACGTTTTGGTCGATTCAAAAAAAAGTATATATATTCCTTAAACAGTCAAAAACTGATGGAACAGGAAGGGTTTCTATGATCACCATTGGTATTGTCCAGTTCAAGTGTTGAGTGTATGAAGAGCATCATTTGCTTTCTGCTTTTTGCTTTCTGCTGTGTCTCATTCTAATGGTCTCTCGTTTCAGTTTAAAGGTTTGGGGCTTCCACTGAGGTTTCTTGTTTGGTTTTGGTGCAGATTCTAGAGAGCTCATTGAAGTTTGAATACTGTAGATAGAAACATTATGTTCGGTTATAATAAAAAGAAAAACTCTTATAGTTTGTGTTTTTTGCCATATTTATTCATATGTAGCTTTTATAGCCTTTAATTGTTCCTGAAAGGATCATTGGGATCGTCCTCTGGACATGTTGCTCATACAGTTCTTATTTTGGTCTGTGTTCAAAACAAGTGGGGGTTATCTACTTTGGCCATACAGAATTGAGATCAGTACAGCTATTCCCAGAAATAATGCCTTTAAAATACAGTCATCGTGCTCTCAGCATTATAGTGATACATTTAGGAGGTAATGAGTTAGATCAGAAACAAACTTTGGAACTCATCAGGGATATGATACAAAATGTGGCTTAAGTTTTTATTTCATTAGATAATATTTTAGTGTTTGGCCTGCAGTTCTCCCTCGTTTGTTTTTTTGGAGAAGGGTGCACAACTCATTAGTTGTTCATAAAGCTAGGAACTTTCTTAACAAGGCCATAGCAAAGTACAGATGAATCCAGACTTACGGTTCCCACAGATAGCTCAAAATACCGAGGCATGCCTCAAGAGTTTCCATAGGAGACAATGGTAATGTTGCAGCAGAATGGCGGGACATGCTTCAAGAAAAAAAGCAAGGTTAGTCTGGATACATCTGTATGTTAAGGAGTTACATTGTATACATATGCGTCATTTGGAATTTGAATGGGCTGAGAAAGGTTTCTTTAGACATGACGGCGTTCACTTATCTGAAATAGGTAATGATTTATTTAATTTGAAGCAGCAGCATGGTTTAAAAATATTTTTTTTGGGGGGTGGGGGGGATTATGCAAGGCCAATTTTAAAACTTTTTAAATGGCCTTAATGTTTAAATGGCTGCCAAGTTGGGCCTGGACTTGAGGTGGTTAATTTTATTTTGGCTGCAAAGTCGGCAGCAGGGGTCTGGAGTTGTGGTTATTTTGTGGGCTTTAGACATTTTACAGGGCAGCCTGACATCATCCTTTTACATACAGTACTGTTATGTATTTAGGCCAGTGTTTCCCAACTCCAGTCCACGGGGAACCCAAACAGGTCAGGTCTCAAGGACATCCCTGCTCCAGCACAGGTGGGTCAGTCAGCGGCTCAGTCATTTTGAATGAGCCACCTGTGCTGGAGCAGGGATGTCCTTAAGGCCTGACCTGTTGGGGTTCCCTGAGGACTGGAGTTTGGAAACACTGATTTAGGTTATACTGTAAAGCTGTTAATAAAACTTGTTTCACCAAATATGTTGTGTCAATATTTGTTGTGGTAGTGGGTCATATTGGGTTGAGGCTGGTCAAGTATATTGCACGTTTTTGTTAGTTTTAATATATCAAGGTATTTTGTCCTATTTGCGTCAATGGGAGATTTGTGAAGTTTATTGGTGTTCTATTGCATTGTATATTGTGCATTTAGACAAAAGAAATAACATCTCCAGCTAGAATCAGTCTGTCTTCCACTTATCCTGTGAAGTAGCTGCCATCTGCTCGCAATGAGGGACATTTTCACAAGTGACATTACACCTAAATAATGTCAGCATGTTCCATAACAAGGGGATGTATTCTGCTGTAAATAAACAATCATCTATAACGTGTATACAGTCTTTGTAATGCTCCGAAGACTATAAGACTATATTGACCATGAACACCAAAACCCAAATGCCTAATATAAGTGCATCCATCTTTTATGCATGTGTGTGGTGTAAGAACATAAGATTGTTAGATTTCATTCCAAGACCATTTGATGCAACATTCTTCCATACAACACATTTTCTGTGTATAACTCTCTTTGAGTCTGAGCTACCATTATGCAGCCTTTATGTATGATTTACTATCCTCTACTATATTCAACCACAATGACCTGCCATTTGCAATGTTCCCATTGCCACTCTGTCACTATTAAGGACTATGCTGCTGCTACTTTTCATTTTAATTCTTCAGTCTGTTGATGTTGTTTTTTGCATCAATGGTCCTGTCACTGACAGTTGTTTTCCTATTCTTTCTGCTGCAACCCAGTTCTTTTTTAGAGAGATGCAAAGTAGTCATGCACATTCGCACAAATGTTAAATGCCATTTTGCAAAACCATTAATAGCAGAAAGCACCACTACCTCCAATATGATTAAGTTCGTAGCATTTGTGCAATCAGTGGCTGTGTGAAATGTATTTGTAATGTTCCTTACAGAATAGGAGTCGGGCACAGGCATAGAAGTACAGTGTACACCAAGTGCCTGATGGTATTTGTTCCAATGGTGATTGGGAAGGCAACACTGTTCAGAGTGGCCACCAACTCCTGGTACATCATATACCCAATATAGGTAATCACATCATAAAGCAGTATCACAGTGATACTTATTTGGCTTGCTGTATAGTGACCTTTCAGTTCTCAGTGGCATGGCACTGTATCTGCCACTGGTTTTGATGACCTGGTTCACTTGGAGGTAACACTAGGTTGTGTCCAGGGAACTGCTCCTCACAAACTTCCCTATTACCAACACACAGGCGCTAGTGCAGGGAGAATACTGCTAAGGCTACTGCACCACCTTTTGTAGATCAAAGAATTGTCACTCTAAATCAGAGGGGACCTTTTCCTTTAGAGTGGTCATCACACATTGCCTCATCTCGCCTCTATTCCCCACGTCCTTCTCATCCTCCCTAATCCATTGAAAATAAAATATAATGAAATGCATCCGAGGGGAAAGAAAAGGTAAATCATGTATGTAGAGTGTTGGCTTTAGAAGTGTTAAACTAAGAAATAAAAATATGACAAACCAAAAAAATGATCCTCTTCACTGTCAAAACTAAAGCTACAATTAAACTATATGCATATAATATACAATGTGTTGAGTGCTTTTTTTTTTACCTTGGTTATTACATTTGTAAAAATCTTCCTCCCTTGACCTTAAATAGGGTCACGTTTTCATTACATGAAGGGGCAGTCCTGTCTAGACTGAAAGTAAACGAAGAGCAGAAGCATGTTTAATAGGTTAACCCTTTGGGTGCCCTATAGACATTGATACTACTTGATGTGGTCTCCCACTCCAGGGGCCCTGTGATGTAATAGCTACGTCGTTATTTCCCTGCTCCTTTTTCTAGGGGAGATCGCATTCTCAAAAGGGCAGCAAACAAACTTGACAAGGATAAAAAGCAGTGGATTGCAGATTTAATACGATAGTTGCTAATTCTTTACAATAGCTCTTTTCTGCAAATGTAACAGAAACCCTTGGTTTTTTGAAAGATTTTCATAAATGCGATTAAAAAACAAAACAACATGCAACAAAGTCCAAGAGACACATTAACACATTTTATTGTTAATAACACCATGGCACTCAAATAATTTGGATTTTGCTGTGCAACCTGCAATGTAACAGGATCTCAGTGTTTTGTCATCATTCATCTATCATGTGACCTTTTTATAAAGTACGGTAACTCTATTTCTCTTGTTTTCTCCACCTCCCAACTCCTTTCCCACTTAGCCTCTTTATTGCTACCGCTTCCTTATTTCAGCTGTGCTTGTTTTTTATTATATTCTTCTCTCTAGAAGTGCCTGTTGTGCAAACCTTCAACACAAGGCTTGCATGCTGGAGGTACTTCAGCAGCTGGAGCATTGCGCCCTGAGGCCTCAGAGGTCTGGTGCTCACTGTCCCTCTCTCCCTGTCCACTCCTCCCAGAGCCCTTTAGCTGGCCCTGAGCCCAGAAGCTCCTGCTGGACTCCCCAACCTCTATCCTAACAGGCTTCCTGTCCTTTGACCCACCTGCACGCCCTACACCTGCACGCCCTACACCTGCACGGGCCACACCTGCACGCCCTACACCTGCACGCCCTACACCTGCACGCCCTACACCTGCACGGGCCACACCTGCACGCCCTACACCTGCACGGGCCACACCTGCACGCCCTACACCTGCACGCCCTATACCTGCACGGGCCACACCTGCCTCACTCCTGTGACTCGCACTTGCACACCCACTCCTGTCCATGTCACTCAATTTCTCAAACACTCACAAAAAAGATATAATATATCTTAATATATTAGAAAATAAATAACACACTATTAAACAACTTTCACACTGACAAGAAAATATGAAAATGATATAGAATAACAAGACAACTCAATCAGAAATCACCATTAACTACCACAATCTCCAAATATGTCCAAACACCTAGCCCAGTCTGTCTCACCCTCATTACCAGCAGCACTAACACACGCGGAAGCAAACGGCTGCTTTATATACGGGGTAGAATGAGCTGTTTTGGGTGGGTGGTTAGGCCTCCCAGGTGGGTAGCGGGCGGAGTTAACTCTTTCATTACCATAGCCGTTACCACCTCTATGGTAATGAAGTTTAAAAATGTGCTATTTTTAAGTTTTTCATTCAGAAGTTCTAACTTAAAACAATTTACTCCCAGTCGAACAAGAGTCTCTGTACCAAATATAAATAATTACACTACTAAATTCCTCCCACTATTTTCTTCAAAACTACAAATTCTAGTTATTTATAACAACATTAAAAAGAAACATTATAAGCATTCTAATAAATACACATTAATGTAGACTAGTGGTTCTCAAACCTTTTCTCGTGGCCCCTCACCAGGTTTTGGGAATAGCCAGTGCACTTTTACACAGGTGAATGCATTTAACTTGCATACAAACAGAATGCTGTATGATTGCCTCCGAAACCTGTTTTGGAACAGAGCCCTGAGGAGATGTTTTTGACCCCACATAAACCTGCATAACTGTACATTCCATAGGTCTGAAGAATACCCTTTATTAAAAAAATAAAGGGGGAAAAAAAACCAAGGCTCCTCATCAAAAAATGTTTTACCTAGAGAGACTATCAGGAAATACTTTGGCAATCTTATTTGAGGTTTTGGAAGGAGTGGTGTATATTTACGCAGGATAAAGGGTCTTTAACTGGGGGCGAGTCAGCTTTTCAGTTATTGTTATTGATTTTAAGTAAAAAAACATAATGATGGGTTGTCTCCAGATACAGTGGAACTTTGAATTGCTGTTTATAATTTTTCTGTAGCATTTTTAGTTTGAGAGATATTACTAATGAATTTGTGATCAAGCATATCATAACGCGATGGAGACTTTCGAACCCTGGTAAGGATTCTAGACTTCCAATTCCTCCTTCATTCTTAAACTTAGTTACTTATACAGAGCAGAGGTTATATATTTGTCTATCTACCTGTTTAATGCTGCTTTTTTGTAGGTTTATTTTTTTAGAGCTTTTATGATTAGTGAAATTATAGTTTCTTCTCAATTGTCCTACGATGGTCTTTTTGCAGGGGACGTTTTGGTCGATTCCAAAAAAAGTGTATATATTCCTTAAACAGTCAAAAACTGATGGAACAGGAAGGGTTTCTATGATCACCATTGGTGTTGTCCAGTTCAAGTGTTGAATGTAGGCAGAGTATCATTTGCTTTCTGCTTTCTGCTGTGTCTCATTCTAATGGTCTCTCGTTTTCAGTTTAAAGGTTTGGGGCTTCCACTGAGGTTTCTTGTTTGGGTTTGGGGCAGATTCTAGAGAGCTCGTTGAAGTTTGAATACTGTAGATAGAAACATTATGTTAGGTTATAATAAAAAGAAAAACTCTTATAGTTTAAGTGTTTTTTGCCATATTTATTCATATGTAGCTTTTATAGCCTTTAATTGTCCCTGAAAGGATCATTGGGATCGTCCTCTGGACATGTTGCTCATACAGTTCTTATTTTGGTCTGTGTTCAAAACAAGTGGGGGTTATCTACTTTGGCCATACAGAATTGAGATCAGTACAGCTATTCCCAGAAATAATGCCTTTAAAATGCAGTCATCGTGCTCTCAGCATTATAGTGATACATTTAGGAGGTAATGAGTTAGATCAGAAGCAAACTTTGGAACTCATAAGGGATATGATACAAAATGTAGCTTAAGTTTTTATTTCATTAGATAATATTTTAGTGTTTGGTCTCCAGTTCTCCCTCGTTTGTTTTTTTGGAGAAGGGTGCACAACTCATTAGTTGTTCATAAAGCTAGGAACATTCTTAACAAGGCCATAGCAAAGTACAGATGAATCCAGACTTACTGTTTCCACAGATAGCTCAAAATACCGAGGCATGCCTCAAGAGTTTCCATAGGAGACAATGGTAATGTTGCAGCAGAATGGCGGGACATGCTTCAAGAAAAAAAGCAAGGTTAGTCTGGATACATCTGTATGTTAAGGAGTTACATTGTATACATATGTGTCACTTGGAATTTGAATGGGCTGAGAAGTGTTTCTTTAGACATGACGGCGTTCACTTATCTGAAATAGGTAATGATTTATTTCATTTGAAGCAGCAGCATGGTTTAAAAATATTTTTTTTGGGGGGGGTTATGCAAGGCCAATTTTAAAACTTTTTAAATGGCCTTAATGTGGAGGTTTAAATGGCTGCCAGGTTGGGCCTGGACTTGAGGTGGTTAATTTTATTTTGGCTGCAAAGTCAGCAGCAGGGGTCTGGAGTTGTGGTTATTTTGTGGGCTTTAGACATTTTACAGGGCAGCCTGACATCATCCTTTTACATACTGTGATGTATTTAGGCCAGTGTTTCCCAACTCCAGTCCTCGGGGAACCCAAACAGGTCAGGTCTTAATGACATCCCTGCTCCATCACAAGTGGGTCAGTCAGCGGCTCAGTCATTTTGAATGAGCCACCTGTGCTGGAGCAGGGATGTCCTTAAGGCCTGACCTGTTGGGGTTCCCTGAGGACTGGAGTTTGGAAACACTGATTTAGGTTATACTGTAAAGCTGTTAATAAAACTTGTTTCCCCAAATATATTGTGTCAATATTTGTTGTGGTAGTGGGTCATATTGGGTTGAGGCTGGTCAAGTATATTGCACATGTTTTTGTTAGTTTCAATATATCAAGGTATTTTGTCCTATTTGCGTCAATGGGAGATTTGTGAAGTTTATTGGTGTTCTATTGCATTGTATATTGTGCATTTAGACGCAAAGTATTCATGCACATTCGCAAAAATGTTAAATATAATTTTGCAAAACCACTATCTCCAATATGATTAAGTTCATAGCATTTGTGCAAGCAGTGGCTGTGTGAAAATCACGTGTTCCCTCTAGAGAAGCAGCGATCCCCATCAAAAATAAATTACAAATCATAATATAACCTGATAGAAATAGATCGGCTCATTGGGAACTCATTTTTCTTTTTTTCAAAATCTTCAACTTTTGTTGATTTTTAACCTGTTTATTATTTTACTGGCATCAGCTGTTACCATGACAACTTCTGTTGTCTAAATGAGTGTGCGTGGCAGTGGCCATTTTAACCTCCCTTGAAGGAAACTGTTCACCAACTAATATCTCCAGAATTCAACAACAGAATGTAAAAAATAGTGGGATTTCTCAAAAGAGCAGAAAACAAACTTGACAATGATAAAAAGCAGTGGATTGCAGATTTAATACGATAGTTGCTAATTCTTTACCATAGCTCTTTTCTGCAAATGTAACAGAATCCCTTGGTTTTTTGAAAGATTTTCATAAATGCGATTAAAAAACAAAACAACATGCAACAAAGTCCAAGAGACACATTAACACATTTTATTGTTAATAACACCATGGCACTCAAAGAATTTGGATTTTGCTGTGAAATGTAACAGGATCTCAGTGTTTTGTCATCATTCATCTATCAGGTGACCTTTTTATAAAGTACGGTAAGTCTATTTCTCTTGTTTTCTCCACCTCCCAACTCCTATCCCCTGTAGCCTCTTTACTGCTACCGCTTCCTTATTTCAGCTGTGCTTGTTTTTTTTATTATATTCTGCTTTCTACTTGTTTGAAGAAACATAATGGGGTCTTATGTACGAAGCGTCTGCTTTTTTGGGTTTAAAATGGGGGCCTTAAAATCTCCTTTTAAACGGCGCTTGTGTGCGCATATGTACTAAGCTGACATTTCCCCACCTGCCCCATCAGCATAAAATGTTTTTATTTGTTTTTGTGCACAGATATTAATTGCACGAGACATACAGATGTTCATTTTGTGTACTAAAGAAAGAATGTTTTAGTGCGCAACAACGAGGAGAAAATGCATCCAAATCGTGCACCAAGTACAACTAAAATGTCTGCTAATAACGTTAGCACAGAAGGAAGCTGCTATGGAGCAACCATAAACTGTGTTTGACGCAGCACATTTGTTTCATTATATAGGTTACCAAAATGTATTATTTTCACGGTATGGCTATTATAAATAATATTACACTAATCATTCATATTTACCAATATCCGTCAGAAGTAAAAAGCACCCACAATTCTGTTGACCTCAAATATAACAATCACAATAAGAAAAAAGCAGCCCTCCAATGGTCCTCCACAGTGAAAAGATGAATTTATGGCAATGCCCGACGTTTCGACCCGCTTGCGACCCTTTATCCAGATCTGTCAGACACTGCCAATAAATTCCTCTTGTTACTGTGAAGGGCCATTGGAGGGCGGCTTTATTCTCATTTTGTACCCTGGACTGTCGCAGTTTGTGCGTTTGCGTCTGATTGCTGTTGCTGAGCACCCATGGCAGTTTCCCCCATACCGTGAGTGCACCGCTCTCTGGAACTCAATCAGGTATTCAACATGACCAAATCAAGGAATAATCATTTCAAACAACAAACTATGCGTCATATGTATAATATTTTATACAGATGATGCACATTTGATGAAGTTTCGTATAACTTTTGATCTACTTTTTAATCTTACAGTACATACATTACCAGGTTTCCTTAATATATATGCCCCTGTTTCCCAATGCTTTGGCTTCTTCAGTTCATTATTACCTTTTGCAAAGGATCTCCCTATAGCCTTTTTTTTTAAGCAGGATACAGTACGTTGCACTGCTTTGTACAGTATATGGTGCAAATCAGGCATAAGAAATTTTTCTTGGCATACCTTATTTTTGTTGTCTGTGAGTAAAAATAGTATGCGATAACTGATATTTCTTGCAATTAAATATTTAAAATTGGCTCCATGACATTTTTCTTATTCATGATACTGAGCAAGATTTCTTCAGGGCAATGTGACAATCTAAAGTAGCAATTAGGTGCAAGTCAGCCCCCACAGACAGTTTGCAGATAAAGAGCCACAATCTATTGTGTTAGGATCAAATGGAGGTAATTGTGTTCTTGATATTTACAGCTTCTTTTTTTTGTATAGAATATGCAATGCTTTGCACGGTATAAATACACATGGTTGCACATGCTTATCATCCTTGATATACTGGACCATTGGAACGGTTGTGAGTCCTAAGTAAAATGATTTAATATGCACCAAAATAACACAGTAATAGAGGAACAAAGTTCATCAATAGTGCTCAAAATGACTATAGAGGAATGGTTATGATAATGTCCATGTAGGATTTCTTGATTGAAGATGTAGTAATGCAGGCGTCTGATATAAATGTGAGTGATGAGTGTATAGGTGAGCGTTGTGTATAAGACATATATATTGAAGTCCTAGGGGTGCTGTGAGTGGAGAATGATTAGCTCCACCACATTACTCCTAATGAGGACAATGTCACACACGCTTGCAACCACCTTAGTAATACACCTTCCAAAGTAGAAAAGGATAAAAAAACTCACATGAGGAAAGCCTGTCTTCTTCTTGTAGATGGCGTGCATCCGTGATAACGATGAATAGATGAGTATACTGCAGGAAGCAGTGTGTCAGGGCACAGCCAAGGATGATCAGGATAACAGCTGGTGTTAAAAGGTAATCTTTATTCGAACATCATGGTGCAGACAAAAAAATGGAGGGTAGCTACCCTCCATTTTTTTGTCTGCACCATGATGTTCGAATAAAGATTACCTTTTAACACCAGCTGTTATCCTGATCATCCTTGGCTGTGCCCTGACACACTGCTTCCTGCAGTATACTCAAAATAACACAGTATATCTGAATAGAACAAGTCTCTAGGTTTATTGGTAATGGGGCTTTTCACAATCATTTTATGATCACAAAAGAAGAGGGGGAAAAAGTAAACATTATTCTGAAGCCAATACAGAAACACAGTTTAATTTTCTGATCCCCAAATATGAATCATCTCTAGAACTAAGGGTAATTACGAATGACTAAAGTAATTCTGCTGCAATGGTTCTCTTTATCCAAACATACGGAATGTTATTTTGGCAAAGAACTGTAACCTATCCTACAGATTGCTTTATTTACATGTTTGCTTTTGTTAAATAACCAATGTAACTTAATTGTATATGAATTTTCTGATTGTGGTTACAACTTTCAATTGAAGCAAATATCTCAAACCAATGATTACATCTAAAGACTTATCAAGCTGCTCCAGGTAAAGTTGCTTGAAGTGGCAATCAGCATATGCAAACCTAAAATGGCTACTACAATTATGTAATTTCGAGTAAAAAAAAATAAACAAAAAAGATTTACTGTATGTGCATTAAGTTTAACCATTTTTTTAGTACTATACTGAGTGCAATATATATATATATATATATATATATATATATATATATATAGAGAGAGAGAGAGAGAGAGGGAGAGAGAGAGGGAGAGAGAGAGAGAGCACTCAGTATAGTACTAAAAAAATGGTTAAAACAATGCACATACAGTAAATCTTTTTTGTTTATTTTTTTAAATATATATATATATATATATATATATATAATAATTGTTGTTTTTTAAATATTAATCAAGGCAAATATAATGATTAGGACATTTGCCAATTATCTTTCACACACAAACATAGAATACTGACTCTTTTCACTTCTTTCTCCAATGATCAATTCTGTATTTTTCCTCATACATTTTAATTTCTCAGATGTTATCAATTTATTGTCTTGAGTGTATCTACTATATCTGCCATCATGGTTCCATTGTGAAGTAACTCCCATTTTCTTACTGGTAGTAACATAAAGAGCCCTTCCATTTGTAGCAGGTGGACATTTTCTTTTCACTAATATCAGTATGGAACTGTGTTAATGTTAATGATGAACCTCATCCAAGAGACTTGAATTGTCCCTGGATATTTGTGTTTATAGAAATCACACCCAAACCTTAGTGGCTTGTAGAAATAGTCTAATTTAGATGGTCTTTCCTCATAAATAATATACTTGATTCCTTTAATGTTTGACCATTATTGTAATATCTGAAATAAGAGGCACGAGAATAGCTTCAGGACAGACGTGCTTTCCAAGTCCATGACTATTCACACATCCTGTAAAAAGCACAACTAGAAATCTTGAAGAATTTTAAGCTCTATGCATAATTGACCAAGTTACATGTCACAACATGAATTTTGCTGTCTATTAAAACTCATGAATGCAGTGGAAAAGGCATACTGCTACATATGCAAAGTTTTTAAGCACTGACTACAGTGTCAAAACAGTGTAAAGATGAACGTATTAAAATACCTGACAGGAAAACATAATACAACTAGGTAATAGCATGTTTTCCTTAACTCCATATGTGCCAATGAGTCCTGCAAAGTATTCCATAATCTTCCTGTTATTTTATGAGCAGTTACTGCAAATAGACATTTTTAGATGACAAAGCAGTGCAGAAGGCAGGACCGCAGGAGGAAAAGCTTCATACAGTAGATGTAGCTGATTGGATTATTACACAGATGTACTTCTGATAGTAGAATGAAAACTGCTTAGCCTAAGCTGAGAAGTTGGTAAGATGTATTATCACTCCCAAGGGGGATACATGATGAACTGAGGACACTTCTTGCTCTGGTGCCAACTTTATTATCAGGCATGCATAGCAGAAAGATCCACAGATCTCACAGGTACTGGGTATTTCAGGGTTAAGGTACTCCAATGCTGATGAGATTTCAAATTCAAAAAGCTACTCAATTTTGTTCTGGGGTTTTTAAAAATACATAGGAAATACAAATGTTACTTGTGATATTGTTTAAAAAAAAAACACATACAAATGATGACGTTACCAATTAACACATCAATCTTGTATTTGGAATTGTAGGTAAGTGGAGATTTGTTTTCAGAAGGTCTTACCTTGGTAGACTGAAGCAGACACATACTGTATGTATTGCAGTATACTCTATCTAGTCATTTCAGCTCAGTTATATTTGTGTATCACCGCCTTGCCGCAGTGGTCGGAGACACAAAGGCTAGTAACCAGGAGCTGTCCTTCAGCACTAATGCTGGAACGCCCTCATCTGAAGAAGCCTTTGCTTTTTCTTTTAACCAGAATACTACTTGAAATGCAGTTCAGTGATAAAATATGCTATTATTGGGTGGCGAGAGGTGGGGCAATCGCTAAAAAAAAACTCATTATGCAGGGATTCCGAACATGCTGACAACACCTAGAACTCTTCAGGAAGAGCATGTTCAACAGGACTTTTTGATGTTGAAATGACAGCAAACATGGTATTGTCAGTGAAGGGCTCAAAAAGAAATCTGTGGATGAGAACGTCTGAATAATGTGGACATAGTACTTAGCAGAAACCCTTTCAAACATACTGTAAATATTTTCTGAAAGTATTTGTGTTTTTGCTTATTTTGCTATGACAAGCTGGGGATTTATAAAACTGCAATACGTTTTAATATACATAATGAATGGCACTTGTTGTATTAATTCACCATGAATACATTATACTACATCGGAATCATATAACAATCACATAATAATGTGTTCCATCTACAATTCTGCATTCTACACTACCTATACCTGTATGCGTTTTCAATGTGCTGTAACGGTATAATCTTTGTCCTTTAATGGATAATATAAGAGGTGATATATTTGTGTTTTCAGGCACAAACGTAACCCCTGTGGAGTTGGGAGGAGGGGCTATACTACTTCTCACTTGTGTGTCCACTCTATTACCCAATATAACCGGTGTAGGTACCCTTAGAATGTGTGCTTTACAGCAGATACAACCAATTCGAATATTATACCCATTAATTCTGGTTCAATGTTCCTATTTAAACAGCGCATGGGGTTTTACAAGTGCTGCGACATTACACAAAGAGTGCCAAAAGAGAAAATAAAATGCATTACAATGCTACAACATGTACACAGAAATGGGTTGACCTGGGGTTCCAGGAATTAATTTCTCTGTAATAGCATTTATGGACATGCATAAAACAATGGAGTTTTAGCTACCTTATGTGGACACGTGCTTATACTTTGCAATGTCAACCAGTGGAAACAATAGCTATATAAATGTATAACGCTCCAGGATATCTTGTAGACAACAATACTGTAGTATGTATAACTTTATCATTGTCTGCTTTGCTGGCTCGCCTGGTACTGTTGGGGTTAATAAAACACTCTATGAATTAAGTTATCTTTGAATTTTGTCTCAAAAAGAGGATTTATTTCAGGGACACCGAACTATTTAACTGCTTTTCTACTATAATGTGCATCCAAAAAAAACCTGTGTCAGGTAAGTGATAAGTTAAACCCAAACGTAGACATGTAGTGAGCAACCTCACATTCATTCGACGTTCAGTGTGTGCTTCCCAGGTGCAGATGTGCTATCATGAAGCTTGGTAATTGTACTTCCATTCCTAGCAGACAATTTTAATTACACTCAGTAAGATGTAAGTACAATGCCTGATTCTAATTCGTAGAAGTAGTCTTTCCTCCGTTGAATTCTATCTCACCATTGCTTTGCAATGCAATGCTGGTCCTCTGGCAGAGTAAGGGTTAATTCTATCAACCACTATACTTGGGTTTTACTGAACATGCTACTTGTTGTGGTCTTTAAAATATGTATGAACTGTTTTCTGTATTGTACCCTGACCACTACTGTATCAGTTCAATGTAATACTGTATAAAAAAAGTCAATGTGTTTGTTATTGGCCATTGCTCAATTCCCAGGGTCTACTTGGCTTGTTCCATTTTTAAACGTGGTAGAGAAAAGTCAATTAAACCTGCATTAAACCTCTCTCCAAACATCCCCTCACATAGAAGGAAAAAGCATTGAAAAGTTATGCTTTGATATCAGATATTGGCTTGGGACAGATAAAAGTACATATGTAGCTATATATTATCTCCCCAATCTAAGTCAAATTCCCCATCTCACCCCATTTGCTTAAAAATACAGTGACTCATCAAGGCAATAGAAGAAAAATAGCGAATGCAATAAAAGTACTCACATATAATTAAGTAAATGGAAACTGCATATCTACCCTGTTCCAAATGCGTCAATGTCTCTGGCTCCTGGGTGGGGGAGGGAGGTGATGTACTCCAGAGACGTTTCCTATGCAAATATATTTTTTGCCCCCCCCCCCCTCCCCTATTGATCATTTTCATCCAGGGAGTTACTTTTTCCTTCTCTTTTTCTCTCCCCACCCAGCCTCACCACCAATAGAGTGACAGTGCTGCTGGTCAGAGGCTGATCAGGCACTAGCAGGAAGGGGACACACTGGGTACGTTGGTGAACTGAGTCACAGGCAGGCTGTAATACATCAGGGGATTCCCCTCAAGAGGGTTTGGATCCACAGAGTAAAGACACTCTTCCTTGGTGCTTAGGTGCTGGTGCTGAGGTCAGGATGCAGATCTGCAGGGGACGTTTGCTGGGGATCTCGGTGGCTATAGCGCACGGGGTGTTCTCTGGCTCTCTGAACATCTTGTTGAAGTTTCTGATCAGCAGGTACCAGTTCTCCTTCCTGACCCTGGTCCAGTGCATGACCAGCTCCACCGCAGCGCTGACCCTGGAGGTGCTCAGACGCTGGGGGAAGATCTCAGTTCCTCCATACGGACTGAGCCTGGCTCGGATGTTTGTTGGGGTAACGATCCTCTCCACCCTGCAGTCCAGTCTGACCCTGTGGTCCTTACGGGGGCTCAGCTTGCCCATGTACGTCGTGTTCAAGAGATGCCTGCCCCTGGTCACACTGCTGATCGGGGTACTGGTGCTGAGGAATGGGATGCCCTCTATAGGGGTGCTGTTTGCTGTGGTTATCACCACCTGCGGGACCGCTCTGGCAGGTAAGTCCAGCTACCTGCGACCAACCTGACTTTGCGTGAGGTTAAGTACCGTTTCTAAAATAGTTCAACAGTAGTTAGAGCAATTATATTTGCCACAAGGCACCCTATAGATTATGTTACCATCAAGTTCTGATAGCACTTTACAGGGCTCTTCTCTTTTCCAGCAAGACAAGCTAAAAGTTGGGATTCAAGTAGTGTACTAATGTCGCTCTTAATAACTCGGATTATAATGTACTCAAGTTGCTTAACCATTAGATAGTCCTGGTGGTGGCACCTCACCAAAGTGACTCTAGGAGTTGTGTAACCCTACGAATGTTTCTGCCTTGGAGATCTTAAGATGAAAGTATAGCACTCCAAGAACTGTTATCTCTCACAGCATTTAGAATCACAATAAGGCACTCGGGGAATTTTATAATATTCTGATAATGTTCTACTGCGCGGATAGCAGGGGTTAGGATATTGAATACTCCAATGTTGCAGTAAAGCCTTTGAATGGTAATTCTAATTGTTATTACAGAACCCGATCAGTTTGATAGACAATCTATGTAAAACAAAAACAGACACACTGGGAAGGTGGGACACAATGCATGAGGTTATCTGTACTAGAGCAAAACTGTACACTGGCTCATCTCTACTAATGCCAAATATTACAATATACAGTGCATACAATGAGCACAGTGTCTTCAAATACCCAACGGTGTCTTTTCTCTTGTATCTGCCTATTGTTAGGTCAACGTGGAACCTCGGGAATTTTGTTAAGCTCACAAATCCTCAGAGCTGTACAATATTGATATGATAAATAAATCATTGTAAAGGACACTGGTATCTGACTTTGTGTAGATACACAAGGGATGTTGTCACGAAATGTCTTAAGGAGGGATGTTTGTAGAATTAGGTGAGAGTGTGAAAATCCCGGACGCCTTTGTATTTGCGGAGGGTGTCTTAGTTTTGGGTACTGGAATGGCCAGTTTGGGGTTGACCAACTTGTTTAACAAGGTTTAGACGAGATAGAGCTTCAGAGTTTCTAAACTTCCATGCTACGTCACTGATAATTTAATTGACTTATCATTTGTAGAAACTATTCATCTCCTTTCAGATTCCCCTCTTTACTTCTCAGTTCCACATCTGGTCTGTCCTCTAGTCATACTGTATGTCCCCCACATGCCTGGGTGCATTTTATTTCTGTCAATATGCATCGGGTCTTCCTTCATTTCTCGACATCACCATGCAGCCCTTGAACACGCTTTTCAAAAAGTCGACATTTATTTAGCTTAAAAAAAATGGTTAAACACAACTTTATTGTTAGTTACTTTGCCATACAAATATTTGCTAGTGTAACTGTATATGGCTGGGCTTTTTTGGGAATAAACACGTGTCTGCTTGTGGTGCATGTGCCATAAATCAGAGCGTTTTTTTTTTTTTATCAATTGTTCTGAGCATATAATAATTGATCATCACTTCATGTAAGGACTTTCCAAGAAAGCTGGTGAGGAAGAAAGCTGGCGAGGAATCCCCTTCTTCCTACCAAATCCATTTTGCCAACATTCACACTCGGTAATATAAGTACTGTAATGAGGTGCAAAGGGGAAATTATACTGTATCGCTGCACTTATATGAAAAACTAAGCTTCCAAATTTTTTGTCATACTGAAAATATTATATCTTTTTTTTAAAGACTTTAAAATATATACTATAACATAAATATGGCATACACATTAAAACAATGTATATCACAATCTTTACAGATCTACCCCAGCACTACCGTTTATGGCACTTTGACCCCTGCAAACAGTTTAAGAAGTAAAACACAGGTTACCTTGTTCGGGTTCCTGCTGTCTAGAATGCACCTTGGAAGGGTCTCTTGAAAATGACATGCTGCTACATTATGTCACAGACAGCCTGCGGTGTATTGGATGCTCACAGATTTTTTATAGCTCAGATAGTTTTTCCTCCTACAATGAGTGTTTACATTGTTAAATATATCATTTTGACTTTTTTTTTTCTTTTATGCATGTCTAAAAATGCAGCATTATTTTCCAAAGTTTTCTATTCCTGCAAAATCGACCCGAAAACGCACAGTAGATAATGAAAGCTTCATGAATCAGTCACACAGAGACCTTTACAGCAACGCAGCTTTCAGCTGCTTGCTTGAATGTTTGTAGAACATACATGCAGTATTTATTCAAATACACTGTGCTGTGTGAGTTATAATGACCAATGTGGTATAGAGACCAAATGACTTTATCTGAGGTACGATTTCCCAGATTTCCTGTTAATCAGAAGTGTTTCTGGGGGTTCTCATTTGTATGCTGAGTAACATGTGTGCAATATAAATACAAGAAGAGACGGAGATTTCTATCTCACTTTCTTCATACATACAGTACACCCCATAGTGTACACAGATTTGAAATCTCATAGGTGCTGTACACTTGAAGAAACAGCCCATGAGTTATCAAAAGCTCTGTACACTCATGTTGATCCTCTAAAGCAGGGCTTTCCAACTCTAGTCCTCAAGAGCCCCCAACAGGCCAGGTGAAGGATAGCAAAGCTTCAGCACAGGTGGTTCAGTCAAAATGACCAAGCCACTAATTAAGCAGTCTAGGACATTTGGTCATGGTCATTTCACCGCGACCAAATGACCACCCGGTGCTTGGCCATAACTCACCTCGCCGTCAAGACACTCAGCTGACGACCACTTCACCGATAAGGTAAGTTCCTAACGTTAACCCTTGCACTAAACTCCACTAATGTTAATCCCTAATGCTAATGCTAGACCCTACCCTAAAAACCTTAACCCCTTACCCTACAATTCCTTAAGTTAACCACCTACCTTAATAACTAAAACCTCTAAAGTGATCCCCCTACCCTAACCACTAAAACCCTAAAGTGAATCTCCAACCCTAACAGCTAAATCCCCTAAAGTTAACCCCCTACCCTAACCACTAAAACCCCTAAAGTTAACCTCCAACCCTAACCGCTAAATCCCCTGAAGTTAACCCTACCCTAACCACTAAAATCCCTAAAGTTAACCCCCAACCCTAACCGCTAAATCCCCTAAAGTTATCCCCCTACCCCAACGACTAAAACTCTAAAGTTAACCCCTTACCCTAACCACTAAAACTCATACATTTAACCCCCTACCCTAACCACTAAAATCCAAAAGTTAACCCTGTACTCTAACTGCTAAAACCTACTGAAATCCCTAAAGTTAACCCCCTGCCCTAAACACTAAAACCTGTGTAATTTACCTTATGTTAGAAGTGGGCGGTGGCGGCTCAGTGTCCAGCGGTGGATCGGCTGCGGCGGAGTGTCTGTCTCTGTGGCCAAACGCCGGGAGTCATTTGGTTGCGGCGAAACGTCCCCGACCAAATGTCCCATTCCGTTGATTGAGCCTGTACTGAAGCAGGAACATCTTTAAAGCTTGACCTGTTGGGGTGTGGAATTGGGAACCACTGCCCTAAAGGATATCACAACCAACATCAAATATAAAGTATATCTTACAGTTTAAAGAACTTTGCCCCCATGTTTAATAAACGTAGGTCTTTTTTTACATGGTCTCACTACTCTTTGAAACCACTGTCTTGAATCATTTGACTTGATAGTGAATTTGGCATATGGGACATTTGTTGTAAATCCCTACTTTTAAACCCAGGACATACCTGAAAACAAAGCGTTTATCTCAACGTATATATGTCCTGGTAACGATTTTTACATAAATAATTTAAAAAAATGGATTATATAATTACATATATTCAGGGTAGGTACCTGCATTCAGTTATATATATATATATATAAAACTGAATGCAGGTACTTACCCTGAATATATGTAATTATTGTCCCACGGACTGGTGAAAAATGTGAGAAAGCCATGGAGGGGTTAAATAGGTTAAATAGAGGGCATTTTATTATAGTGTCACTGAAACATCATAGGGGTAGGTTTATTGACTCATCTGCTTTACACAGCATTTCCTTATAGGTGTATGTCTCCTCCCTTCAGGAAAGGGCCCCTACCAATTTTCCAATTAGTACAGGTATGTTACACTTCAGTGTCTGTCTGCACATCACCCTCCAAGAGTAGGTGAATGTATAAGGCTGACAGAAAGACATATATGTAAGATTTATTATATTCACACCATGGAATTTGTGCACCCGCATAGTAAGGTAACTATGATACTGGCTTTAGCCAGCTTTTAATTGCACTGCTCTCAAAAGCATATGCTTTATTTAACCCTTGCAGGGCTTTCTCACATTTTTCACAAGTCCATGTACAGTAGGTACCTGCATTCGGTAATGCCTTGATGTTGGCTGCAGGCTTATAATGCCTTGGCTAAATAACCCTTATTCATGAGATTACTATTATTAGCCTAATTGGTAGGAGCGCAGGAATCGTTCTTTGTGTGTGTGTGTGTGTGTGTGTGTGTGTGTGTGTGTGTGTGTGTATGTATATATATATATATATATATATATATATATATATATATATATATATATACATATATATATTTCCAATACTGAACCTGCAGAATTAGGACATTAATGTTTTCATGCTTTTCTTTCCATGCTTTGTTTACTTAGACATATTTAGTCTTTTTCCATTGAATTCTATATATTAAATGGAATAGACTATTTATTGAAAGTATTTTTTTTCAGTAAAAAGCATTTTAAACTTGTACTTCAGGGCAAGAAAGTGGGCGAGATTTACTCACTGTACGTATCTCATTGTTACATTGGGGGCTTCTTATATTAAGCATGGCTTCATAGAAAGGAAGGCAAAGGATTTAAACAATATAGATTTTCACTGAAAAAAATGACTTCATACTACACCAGTTTGCTTTGTGAAAGTATATGTGTATATACACCAAATGTGAACCAATCTATTTCTTCTTCTGTTCCCGACAGGGGCTGGTGACCTGAGTGGCGAGCTTGTAGGATACATTACAGGAGTGCTGGCCGTATTAGTTCATGCTGCTTACCTAGTAATTATTCAGAAGACCAGTTTAGATAGTGACCATGGACCTCTTACAGCACAGTACATCATTGCCGTTACAGCCACTCCTCTGCTCATTATCTGCTCTTTTGCCAGCATGGACCTGATCAATGCATGGTCTTTCCCAGGTTGGAAAGACCCAGCAATGGTGTGCACTTTTATTGCATGCACCCTAATTGGCTGTGCCATGAACTTTACCACCTTGCACTGTACCTACATCAACTCAGCCGTCACTACCAGTTTTGTTGGTGTGGTGAAGAGCATTGCCACCATCACGGTGGGTATGTTGGCTTTCAATGATGTGGAGCCCACATCACTGTTCATTGCAGGGGTGGTTGTCAATACAGTTGGTTCTGTTATTTACTGTATAGCCAAGTATTTTGAGACCAGAAGACAAATCAACTACGAGGACTTAGAAAAAGAGGCAATCAATGAAGACAAGATGGAGCAGACTGGAGAGCACCCACCCTTTGTAATGGAAGAGATTTTACAGGACAATAGTGTTGAAGGACAAGCAAAAGAAGAGTCAACTGATGATAACCTCAAGCACAGTAGAGAAAAACAATCAGGAAGCACATTGGGACCAGTCTTGGAATCAAGTGGCCAAGCAGGGGCATGTCCTAATGGCAATAGCAAGAGTTCATTAAGGGATGCATATCTTGGAGTATGGAGGATGGTTAGGGGTGTAAGAGTTTTGAAGAAAGATTACTTAATAGAAAATGAAGAATTGCCAAGTCCTTAAGATGAAGCTTGGGCTAAACTATAGGTGATAAGGGCATCTATCTTTTGTACGCTATTCGGTGGGGAAAGAATAATTATTTGACAGCAGAGTTGAAGCCTGTCATAACTTGAGCAAAATTAGTTTGTAAATATATTTTATTTTAATTAAAACTAGATTCCTATTACAAAAGTTGTTGTAAAAGAAAACTGGTCTAAAAATATTCAGTAGTTATGACTATACTCCCGTCACTGGTGGGAGAACATCCTGAGCAATCCACCACATACTTTCCACCAAGAGAAGAGGTTAAAAATGGTCTTCGAATCACAGGCATTGAATGTGTATCAAATAATGTATTTTTATTCAAATATAATGATAATGATAATAATAATGATGCAAGCTTAAACCAGTCAATTACAGGCAGCTGTCTGGCACACGATAACTTCTGTTTGAATAAAATATCACCTGCCGGTGGTCACAGACAAGAAGCAACAGTCCTACAAAGTCCCCAGAGGCTCAAATGTAGAAGGCAAGGTCCAGGCACACGGTCTTCAATATAGCAAATTTAATACAGCAAAAAAAGAACCAACGTTTCGACTGCCACCTTGACAAAGACTTGCATGGCAGTCGAAACGTTGGTTCTTTTTTTGCTGTAATAAATTTGCTATATTGAAGACCGTGTGCCTGGACCTTGCCTTCTACATGCAAACCCTAAACCAGCACATCATATTTGGCACCTCCCACACTGTGATAATAAACATGCTTCAGCACCCCCTCACAAAATACAGTATTTTATCTCAACTATTTAATTGAAACTGTTACTTTTATACACCCTCCAAACATCAACAAACATGTCTCTAACGTGAGCAAGGTAACACTTATATTTAGGTGTTGGACATACCGATATAGATCTGGCTAAATTGAGTACTATTTTTTTACTAACAACATAGACACACAGCTGGAGATGCATAGAAATATTCAGACTCAATACATGTCCCAGTTCATTTTCAGGCAGTGATCGGTTGGTATAACACAGTTTTAACTAAAACATGCAGAACTGCTTAAATGTATTTACTATTGATAAACCACTTAAATAAAGTGGCTATTGTTCACTGGATTACTCTATAAATGCACTAGAAGAGCTGGGCCTTTTACTGGGGACCTATGTAAAGTTGTTTACCTTTATTAAAATGCACAGCCATACATTATATTTATTGTTTGTTACATGGAGTTCTAGTAACTGTATTGATCTGTGTGCAGATAACTGGATTGTGTGATAATATTTATTGGACCATTGAAAATTGCACATACATGTTATTGTACATGATCTTTTGAAACTACATAGGTAGTTAGGTTATTTTAGACCACATATGAATACAGGTTTTGAATGCTCACGTACAAAAACATCAATGTTTGCAAAGACTAAAATGTATTATTTTAGATCAAAATACAGTATAACATGTAATTTTTTGGAGCATTTGGTATATTTAAATATTGTCACATTAAATATTTACAAAACTATTTGGAAAGCTTTGTATTCCATAGTAGTCAACACAACGCATCAACTACATCAATTAATATTAGCTGTTAGTATGGAATGAAAGTTTGAACTGCATGGAACAGAGCCAGATGTACTGTATGTATGGTCCACTGAAAAATAGACATGAGAATGTTTAAACTTTACCCAAGGACATGAAGATAACAACAAATAAATAGTTAATGAAATGAAGGCAGTTACCACTGGCTTGCTAGAGAATGTTAAGGAAAATCGTACATGCTAAGCAGCTGCTGTGATCAGTTCCCTACATTTGAGCCCTGTAGATACTGTATAGCCTGAGTCTCGCATCTTGAACACTTTAAACTATTGGTTATATCTCAATCTGAAAAAAAAAGTGTTCTTTGGTTAATAAGAATACCTACTCATTTTTCCTTCCCCAAAGCACCTACCAAGCATCATTAAAAACTACGATCACTTTGATGACCTGAGGTGTCCTGATGAGGATTTAAAAAAATAAAAAATAATGCTAGCACATATTTTATTTATGAAATAGTGGAACAATATGTCAATAAACAAAAATGTTAATTTACAAAAGTCTCCAATTTTTTTTACACTACTATTGATCAAAAGCTAATGTACAGTATGTGTGGAAGGTCAAGATATTACCACACAGTACATCACACATTTTATGTACTGTATGTATATTTTTATAGCGGTATCCATGTACAGTTCATAGACTTCAGAGCAGTAATACGTGACAAAATAATAGGAGACATAATGGGAATAAGCGCTACAGACATAACAGTAAATATTAAGTACCTGCCTGAAAAGAGCTTACAATCCAAGTGGTAAGAACTTACAGAGACCGTAGGTAGGGTGTTAAGGTAAGTTTGTATGCAAAGGGTCATGGTAGGTGCATATGAGATGTTCAGTATAGTACTAGCCAAGGTACTAATATTTTGAAGTTACTCAAATTCTTCTTTAGCGAGCTGAGTTTTAAGATAGGCCTTCTTGACTGAATGGTAACGCTTCCACAGTTTGCCACAAAGAATAATAAAATGATGCCGCAAGTTAATTTGTCTTAATTTCCCATTAGTGTGCGGCACTAGGAACACCAAATGCAGTTTATTTTGGTAGACACACATAGACAATTAGTGAGAGCTGGAGCGTCCTGACCACTTGGCGGAATGAATGAAACTTTTTTTTATTGGCTTTTCATTTTGAATGACAAGTGGGAGATGCATCCGAGACATTGCTAACGCATAGCAATCTTTATTATATGGAAAGATAGTAACAACATTCCACATAATTGCCAATCTTTGTTTTACAGCTTTAGGTCTTGGCTATTACGGAGTCTAAATTACCTCTTTGACTTTCCAACACTATTTCATTCTATTCTGGCACAAGATTTATACAGCAAACTGATTGGGGGAACAAAAGTCCTTCAAAACATTGCTTCTTTGTGAGTGCTATTTAGAGTTGTATTATTAGAAGCAGATGAAGAGTGTGAGCCAATCAAATCTCTTGGCTAAACATTCAGATGCCTCTTTAAGGAAAATGAGATGTTAAATCTGGCACTGAGCTCTGCATCATTCCATTGTAGTGATATAATAACAATCTGTTGCAATTTGCACAGTTAAAAAATAGAAAGTTAGAGCCCGCTTGTTAAACATTATATTCTTTTGTGTTATTGATGTATCTTTTTTTCTGTTTCTGAAATTCATAACATTTCTATCTATTTTCAAAGTTTTGCGTATATTTATTATTTTAGTATCTTGCTCTCCCCCCCCAAAAAAAATTTACTCTCAGTTTCAAAAGTTAATTTAGATACTAAAATATGGTGTGGAAGGAGTGTACCTGTTCCGGTGAGGAGAGGCAATTCAGCGGGCACCACGAGGCAGGAGAAAAAAGTTGCTGAAGCTGGACTGTGCTGTATAACAATTCCTTTATTGTAGCATGGTTAAAAAGAGGGGGGAAAGCATACCCCTGCGCCTCTAACGCATTTCACCCAGAGATTGGGCTTTTTCAAAGAGTAACATTACCCGTGTGCAGGCCACTAATATACCGGAAGTAAACCGGATGTGACGCCATCCAGCCAATGGGCTGTGAGTATGTCGCGAGCGGCATGATGGGATACCGAGTTCATGGCTTGACGGCGCTCACACGGAGCGCAGATGCGCCGGATGTGGCGCCCATCAGCCAATGAGCTTATGGTATGCCACGAGCTGCATGATGGGATACTGAGTCCCGGCTGGATGACAATCGCACGGCACCCATAGGCATCAGTGTCATGCGCAGTTGGGACTGAAGAGTTAAAAACAAAATGAAAAAGAACATTTTAGCAATCTACATGTTGAATATAAGATGATAATACAATTCATATTAGTAATAAAGTACAAAGGATGTAGAAACATACATTTCATAGAATATATATATATGTTATTGTAGAAGGCAGAATAATATGAACAATAATGATTAAAAACAAGTAATGGCAAAAGGTAATGGGCATTTCCAATGTCTAATTACTAATATTCCGATGGTATTAAGACATGGAGATCGTCAGAACATTCTCAATCAAAAAGAGATGTTCTGGATCTTCACATTAGATACCATGACACCTAGAGGTATTAACGTGGACTGGGAGATAAAACACTTTCTATAGAACGTTTGTCTCTTGCCACAGGGAACCCTGTGTAATAACTGTTCCATTTTCTGTAGTTCGCCCATGTGGCCCATTAACACACTCTTTTATTCAATGATTATCATTAACATGTTAGGGGGAAAAAATATAATATAAATACAAAAATACCCCTGTCTCCATGCAACTTCCAATTTTTAATGTCCAATATATACTTGATATGTTAATATATTCTATATTTGGTCCTTATATTTTGTGACTAACGAAGAGTTGCCTACTAGCATGTTTTTGCTCACTTACTCGAGTCCATATGTTTATACATGATTACAATATATTTCTGACAAAGTTTGATAATATATTAATTTAATGTGTCGTCGTCCCCCCCTCACCCCCCCTTCCCCCTTTCCCCCTTCCCCCCCTTTTCCCCCTTCCCCCCCTTTTCCAAAAATCCCCTCCACCCCCTCCCCCCCTCCCCCCCTCCCTCCCATTCCCTTTCTACATATCACCAACCGAGATCTGCAATGTTCACACTGGGGCATTTTATTATTCACAATAATGTATTTGATTATTAATATCACGCTTAATCATGTAATGTTTTATTAGTCTTGTCATATTACATAATCGTACTGATGTCATTATATCTTGAAAATCTCTAATTGCAATTGATTATGATTTGATTGAACAATGGTACAAACTATAACAAATTGTACTAATTGTAACACAAATGTACCAACTGTATGTCTTAATACCATCGGAATATTAGTAATTAGACATTGGAAATGCCCATTACCTTTTGCCATTACTTGTTTTTAATCATTATTGTTCATATTATTCTGCCTTCTACAATAACATATATATATATTCTATGAAATGTATGTTTCTACATCCTTTGTACTTTATTACTAATATGAATTGTATTATCATCTTATATTCAACATGTAGATTGCTAAAATGTTCTTTTTCATTTTGTTTTTAACTCTTCAGTCCCAACTGCGCATGACACTGATGCCTATGGGTGCCGTGCGATTGTCATCCAGCCGGGACTCAGTATCCCATCATGCAGCTCGTGGCATACCATAAGCTCATTGGCTGATGGGCGCCACATCCGGCGCATCTGCGCTCCGTGTGAGCGCCGTCAAGCCATGAACTCGGTATCCCATCATGCCGCTCGCGACATACTCACAGCCCATTGGCTGGATGGCGTCACATCCGGTTTACTTCCGGTATATCAGTGGCCTGCACACGGGTAATGTTACTCTTTGAAAAAGCCCAATCTCTGGGTGAAACGTGTTAGAGGCGCAGGGGTATGCTTTCCCCCCTCTTTTTAACCATGCTACAATAAAGGAATTGTTATACAGCACAGTCCAGCTTCAGCAACTTTTTTCTCCTGCCTCGTGGTGCCCGCTGAATTGCCTCTCCTCACCGGAACAGGTACACTCCTTCTGCAAATTATATCAGCCATGGAGCACACAGAACCGGCGTTCATACTTATGTGAGTACAATTGCTGCCCCATGAGAGCTGCCCCAGGCATATAGGTTAATTCAGTTCAGAGAAACTGGAGAGGTCAGGGGGGGGGGGTTTAAAGACTCCCCACTCACAACTCTGCACATCTCTGCTATACCTTGTGCCATCTAGGGGTTTTTATGCATACAGCCTCAAGCATGCATTATCACACCAAGTGATCCGGTTTAAATGCAGTCAGACATAATCATTGTTGGTTAATACAAAGCTCTGTAGCACTGGGTGATTGGAGTCCTCTACCCCATATTTTTGTTTTCCTGTAAAATATGGTGTGTAATATTTTCATTTAAAAAAGAAATCCGACTTCAGTTTTCAAGGCCTCGCTTGAATGTTTTCAGTCCCGGCTGTTTGATACTGTCAGCCTGAATCTGACATGGATAGAAACTTTACTATAAAGATTAAAATGGCAAAACTTTAGCATTCCGCATGTTATTTCAAATTTGCAGATGACTTAGGGGATGTCTGTATAGTACAAAGAGGCGGTTTGGGACACGTGTCTTCCACAGTATTTCCAGCTGAAAATGCTCCAAATGGCTGCTTCAGTCTATAAAGAATAAGGTTCTTTGTTTTTGACTGATGTTTAGAAACATAATACATTTTGTGAGCAAATCCTCACTTATACACAGAATTTCAAGTCCTGTAATTCAGAACATTTTGTTGTCTTGCAGATCCATTGCTGCTTAAGTTAAAAACTCCTGTTTGAACAATAACTTGCTTTAATGTACTATAAGTCAATACATTTTTCAAACTGCCTGACACTTCTATACAGAGACCACAAACGCATGTATTGGTCTCTCCACAATTACAACCATTGATATGTACTACCCAATACCCCTTACTATCTTCTCCAAACCTTAGAGCTACGGTTCTCAAACCTCTCCTCCTGAGACCAGCAATCAAATCAGGCATTAGGGATAACCAATGCATTTGCAAACATACTCTATTTAAATGCACCTAATTTGCATTTGAAAATGTGAGTCCGGTGCTCAGATAATACTTCGTCCAATATAAATGCAATAAGAGTTATAAAGATCCAGTGTAAGTCATAATCCAGAGTGATAACTGGAGGAAAGAACTCACTTTTGGAATCCTTGGCATTCCTTATCCATCCTGGAGGTCTTGTGGTGTGCAGAATCCGCTGGGTAGGTTGGTAGCATGGAAGTGGATAGAAAATGCAGAGCACTACCAAAAGGTACAAAGAAAAATCCAGAGGGGGCTCACTTATGAAAAAATATGCAACTTTATTGGATCAAAGAAGACACCCAACGAGGTAAAATAATGCACCAATGCATTTCACGCATATTCCGCTTCATCAAGAACACAGAGGCGCTTTATTTTACCTCGCTGGGGGTCTTGTATGATCCAAGAAAGTTACTTAATTTTTCAGAAGTGAGCCGCCTCTGGATCTTTCTTTTACCTTTTGGTAGTGCTCCGAATATTGTATCCAATTCCTTGCTCATTTGCATTTGAGTAGCATACAAATTGATTACCCGGAAAACCTTTTCTGGCCCTGTGCTCTGAGAAGAGGTTTGAGACCCAGTGCACTAGAGAAATCCTAAATACAATGGTGTATGCACCACACAAATTCAACATTTCACACATGAAAACACTTTCAGATTTGGGTTCAAAGTAAACTGTTGGGAATAATCTACTGTAGCTGCTAGAAACCCAATGTCTCTCATTGTTTAGTTAAATTCCTTGCTAATTATACCTAACCATTGAAACCCAAGAAAGTGAGATAAATTATCTTCTATAGAGCTAGCGGTGATTAATAGGACAATTCACTCCTCTTCTATAATGCGTGTTTACCAGGGGTTATGCAACCATTTTTCATGGTCTGACCCAAGAATAAAACACACCAAAAAATAATATAAAGCACAAATGGCCTATTTGAGATAAAGATAAATTTGGCGCCTTATTTTATACTCTTAATATCGGAAGCACCAAAATACTTTAAGAGAAAAGTAAACATACAACCATTTGGTAGTGTGAAAACAGGACAAATGTCCTTGTAGTTTCCAACGACGATCGTTGTGGTTATAAATCAAGTGCATGTAATGAAAGAAAAAACACATAGAATAATACTGTCTGTTAAATGTGACAAACAACAGACAAAACTAAACTAAGTAGAAGCCTCAGGGACAAGACAGGTAGATGATACTGAAAAATAAACACATTTATTTAAAAATTATATAAAACAAATGGAAACTAGGTCCATACAATAATCCTACAATTCTCTGCTGCACTAGGTGAATGCCCTACTTACTAGACAGAAGGTGTTTAGTAGGCGGTGGATAATGTCAGAGAGAATGTTCGTGGTACGTCCGCTCCCAGAGGATTGCTGTCGTAGAACTGCCTCTTGGTCTGGAGCATGCGCCGCCGATGGTAACCAGCATTTGAGGTCTCTCACGCCGGGCTGTGCCGAGTCTGTGTCCTCTTCAGAGTGCTTTGATGTCCGCTCTCACTCTCAGCTCACTCACAGCTCTCGTGGGATGTTGAAAAATGCCAGTTCCGGTATGCGCCAATGAACTGCCTTGGGTCTATGGTCTCAGCTATAGTAGGCTATTGAGACACGGACAGCTGCAGAGATAGTAGGATTAACCCTACGCATTTCGAGAGTCAGTCTCTCTTCATCAGGGGTATGGTAATGCTGTTAGGCAGTGTCCATTTTTAAATAGTCCCGAATTACAATTGATTTGGTTCACCTGTATTTGCCAGAGTTGACGTAAGTACAAAGGCGTAGGTCCATCCTATATCTGCAATGTAGGTCATGGGTATCGAAATTGTACCACCAGTTAGGGGAGCTCTAGATAGGGACACAGCTCTTCTCAGGAGGGAGGCATACTGGATATTTCATTTATGGACTAGTATTGGTGGTGGTCTCAACGAACAATGAAACCTTAAATGTTTCCTTGACAGATGTTGATCAAGATGCGGTGCTGATGGACCTGCGCCTTTGCACCTCCGTCAACTCTGGCAAATCTGTCATATGGTTAAGCATGTTGATAGAATTTTTTTTATTGGAGATGGTTTAGTATAAGCTTAGTCTTTGGGATACTTCTGCTGTGTTTGTTGTGTGTTATTTTAATGTTGTCAGTCATTGTAGTTTGACATCTTTTGTTTGGGTTCTATTTCATGTATTATATCCACTTATTTTTTCACTGTCAGCCCATATTGTATATACACCATTAAGGATAATTGTTGAGTAATTTTTTGCTCTTATGGGTATTGCACCCCTAGTTTATGGGAACATATTGTGGCATTTACTGTGCTGGGCTTAGGTTCTTTGTCGCTTGCACACTGGGGATACTGCCATTATTGTATCACTGCCACTTTGTGCTGGCGCCGGCTACGAGTGCAGAGTTTTGTAATTTTCTTAGCCCTGCTCCTCATGTCCGGTTGCCATGCCAATAGTTAGGAGGCATTTCTGGACCCGACATGAGGCATGGCCGATAAGGCGTTGCGCCACATGCTGGCGCCAGACACACATTTTAGTGACTCTTGTGGTGCACATGCATGGACCCCGTCGCGGCCATGACGTCACTGGGGGGTTCAGTTTTCACGCTAGTGAACAGCTGCAGTGATTCAAGGTGGGTTGGTATGGGGGTATACTGCACCGACACACTTTATTCGAGCAAATACCCAGTATGTACCTGGCAGATACCTGGAATGCGCCGCTCCTCACCTCTGACAAGCCCCGTTGCGTTTGCCTTCCCAGCCTGGGTTCTTGCCTGGCTGACGGGCGGCTGATCTGTTAAATGATAATGATTAGGATTTAATAGGCTGCAATGCTTCGCGTGTCTACCAGATGGCATAAATTCATGAATTGTAATGCAGTATATATATATATATACTGTGCAGTATTGCAGCCAGCTGGAATAAAATGCTTCAATCCCTGCCTTGAAAATACCTCAATGCACTCGGGCAGAAAACAGTCACAAACCTCAATACACCCGGGTATACCCGAATTCGTGGGACTAGCCGAGCTCGAATAAAGTGCGTCGCCAGTGTATAACTGTATGTTTTTTTACACTGGTCAGCTCTCACCTTGACAAAGCGAAAAAGGTAGAAGGCGGTCACAGCAAAAAAGTCTGGTTCAGGAGCAAGTAGACTTAAAATCAGCTTTATTGGTACATGCTGTACATCTCAGAAGGGGCACTCTGACGTTTTTCGTCCGTCTCCGGGACTTTATCAAAGAGTATGACACCCTTATCACACAGACCCCTTAAATAGGTGAAGACCCAATCTGATTGGTTGTTCAAAATAACAAGAGGTTTTTTTTTTTGAGGTTAGCCTAAAGAGGTGAACAGAGCTGGCAACAGGGCTAGAGCTGTTCTAGTCCCCTAAAGGGAGTATACTGGTACCTTAGTTCAGAAACTTCTGGAGAGGGTCTGCGATATTGGCAGCCAAGAGGAGGTGACGCCTAAGTGCTGCAGGGAAAAGCCCAAAAGCACTAAAACTCAAAAAAAAACAAACCTCTTGTTATTTTGAAAAACCAATCAGATTGGGTCTTCACCTATTTAAGGGGTCTGTGTGATAAGGGTGTCATACTCTTTGATAAAGTCCCGGAGACGGACGAAACGCGTCAGAGTGCCCCTTCTGAGATGTACAGCATGTACCAATAAAGCTGATTTTAAGTCTACTTGCTCCTGAACCAGACTTTTTTGCTGTGACCGCCTTCTACCTTTTTCGCTTGCTTATCCCATGGCTGGAGCACGCAAGCATTTCACCGTGGGATTTCCCCGTCTGGAGGGCTGACGTCATCACTCCTCCCCCGCACATGTGGGCACTCCTCCTTCAGCTGGAAACAGCGTGAGCACGGCGCATAGCTGGACTCTACACTTACCTCGTGACGTCGTCCCAACGGAGGGAGGACACCCCAGCTGCACGCGCAGGGAGTGACAGGACGCCGGCGACAACACTCCAGCGGGTCACCTGCAGTACAACGTGGCCAGCTTACGGCAACCACAGCAAGATACCAGAGACACCGGGTTGGGTAAGGGCAGCAGCTTTGGCACAAGGAGGTTCGTGAGTGGAGTGTCCCTGGATGCTTCATCCCCTGCACCCGGCCACAGTCTGCACAACGGGCCCCCCACCCAGGGTGAGTTCATTTATAGTATCTTGTTATATTTGATGTCCACGGTGATCTGCTATATATACCCTCCAGTGGATTGTTGGTTAAATCCCATACTAAGATATACCAGACTTCAGCAGCATCAGGCCTTTTGGGTTTACTCCCTTATTTTTTTCTCACCTTGACAAAGACTGCGTGGCAGTCGAAAGGTTGGTTGCTTTATTGCTGAATAAAATTTCAAAGAGAAGACCATGTGCCTGGATTTATCCTTTTCTTCATGTGAAATCGATGGGACTTTTCAAGACAATCCCTGGTATCCGTGAGCACCGACAGTTGATATTCCTGTTCCTATTTTGATGTGTCAGATAGCTGCTGTATACTATCTTCCACAGCAGCCACGGATGAAGGAAGGATCTCAGACAATCAGACATGTCGTTATTTATGATGTTGTATATCCTTGACCCTTGTGGACACATTAACACGTATTATAGCCATGTACCAATTCTTTACAGGAATGGGTCTGTTATTCAAGATTATTGGTAGTTATTAAGAATCACAGTGTTAGTTTTGTGCATACCTACGCAAGTCGCCTAATGGTAATCATTCCTCATGTAGTTACCCTGGCTACTATTGATTACCCTAAGGAACCACCTGTTGTTCAGTATCTGATTGCCAATACTGACATTCATCCAGCTATGTTGATCTGCATATATGCCATCACATCCTGCTACATCTTCATTGTGGACCTGTATATGTTTCCCCCATCACTTTAGTACACTGTAGGTGTTGTCACGTTTTGGGTTCATCCCTGCCCCACATCTTTCAGCAATTGTCTTGGTGCAGCAAGCTCTTTATTTTTAGAGATACCTTGTATCTCACTATTATGGGTATCTATATGCCTTTTCCCGTTTGTACATGTGCAGTTGCATCCAAAATGGTCGCCGCATCTATGTCGTGTCTTAGCAACCACTAGCTTGGGACTGCAAGAACCCCTGCTGTGTTCATCCGATGGGCCATAAATCTGGCTGCAGAAATCTCACAGAAATGTTGTCGCATTACTGGGAGCTTGCCCCAGATTTTCCAAAGCAAGTGTACATTATGTACATAGATGCGGCGACCATTTTGGATGCAACTGTGCATGTGCAAATGGGAAAAGGCATAAAGATACCCATAATAGTGAGATACAAGGTATCTCTAAAAATAATAATAATAATAATAATATATAATATATATGTATATAATTTATATATAAATATTTCCATTTGCTGTCTTAGTGTAACGCTTGCGCTGCCCACGAGCAAGACAGGACCCCGGTACTGAGGTGGGGACGTAGTAAACCACGCACCCACAGCAGCGGAAGCGGGCCTGGCAGGCAGATTGTCAAACATAGCCAGGTCTGGGTTGGAGAGAGTTGGTTAGTTTATACTTGCCGAGGTCTTGGATTGGAGAGTTCAGAATAGTCAAGTCCAATAACCGTGGTCTGGGGTTGGACAGGTCAGAATCGTGGAGGTCCGTATAGCCGTGGTCTGGGTTGGAGATATCCGCAGAGTCGAGGGTAAGTCGGGGTCCGTATCCAGAGGGGTTTCAAAAGTCAAGCCGGGTCGGTACACGAAGAGTTAACTGCAAGAGAACACAGGACAGGGAGCAAGGCACAACAGACGCAGGAGCTCAAGGCTACAACAAGTTATGCTCAGCAATGACTCTGAGCATGAGCAGGGTATTTAACAGGAACAGGAACCAGTAGCAAGGGAGGCGGAGTGGAGGCGCGGCCTCCGCGGAAGCAAGGATTGGCTGCAGGAGACAAGTGCGCTTAACAAGTACTTGCCACGCAGCTGGGGAGCAGTGCACGTCGTCATGTTTGCGCGTCGCGTGTGAGAGAAGCGTGGTACATCTGAGGGGGCGAAGCTATGCTCCGTGGCACCCTAGAAGAGCTGCGCGTGCGCACACGCATTGTAAGCAGAGTGAGAGTGAGAGTGCGTGCACACGCTGGTGCCAGAGCGGAGGTCTGAGATATAACAGGTAAGGAGAGAACACGTCGCAAAGGATGTGTTCCCCGATTCCTTACACTTAGACAGGTCTGCAACCCTGCCTTTCACCATTATTACATACAGTGCTTCCATTGCAGCAAGGGATTCTGGGTTTCTTTATACACTGGCGACACGTTTAATTTGAGTAGGGCTAGTACCGCAAGCCGGGACATGTCCCGGCTTGCTAGCCCCACTCCCTCGGCGTGCCGCGCGTCACCGACGCGTGGTCACGTGTCATCGGGAGCCTGCGCCCCCTGCACGCGCGTCCAGGGCTCCCCGAGGGAGCCCTGGTGTCCCGCAATGTGGGGGACGGCAGCAGGGGGTTCCGGGGGACCTGGCGGACCCGGTGAGCGGAGGGAGAAAACCCCGATCGGAGGGCGCTCCTCCGCGGCTTCGGCGCGCGCCCGGCACCCTCCGGCGTGCGCCAGGTTACTGCTGCGGCCGAGACCGGGCAAATGCTCGAATAAACTCGGCCGCAGCAGTATAGCACCATCCATGTACATAGAGCTTCACAGCAGTAATATAGGTAACATAATAATATAACACAATGGGAATAAATACTTCAGACATAAAAGAAGAGCTTAACATTTAAGTGGTAAGTAGGAAGAACTTACATAGACAGTAGGAGGATGTTCTGCAAAATTGTCAGGGTCAATGCATAGCCGATGTATAGTACCAAACAACAGAGCTACCCATATTATTCGTTAAGTAGGTGTGTTTTAAGATGGGGTTTAAAGGTGGAGAGAGGGTTCCAGTCAGATATTGAGGGGAAGGGCATTCCAGAGGAGTGGGGCAGTGAGTGGGAAAGGTTTTAGGTGGGAGAGGGCTTTAGAAAAAAAAGGGGTTGACTGAAGAGACCCTTGAGCAGAAGACAAGAGTCGGGCAGGTGTATAGCGAGAACTTAGGGCTGAGATGTAAGGAGGGGAAGATGAGTGTTTAGCCTTAAAAGAGAGGAGGAGAATTTTGTAAGTAATACGGCATTTAATAGGAAGCCAGGAGAGGGATTTCACTAGGAGAGATTCTGAGACAGATTTAGGAGAGAACAAAGTGATTCTAGCAGCAGCATTTAGCATAGATTCTAGGGGAGAAGAGTGTGAGGCAGGAAGGCTGGACATTAAAAGGTTACAATAGTCAAGATGGAGAGAATGAGGGCCTGTGTTGGAGATTTAGCAGTTGAGCGACAGCGGAAAGGGTGTATCTTTGCAATGTTACAAAGGATAAAATGACAGGTTTTCGCTACATTGTGAATGTGAGGGAGGAGTCACATATGACATAAAAAAGGGGGGGGAGGAGGGAGGAGGAGGGCGGGAGGGAGGAGGAGGAGGAGGGCGGGAGGGAGGAGGGGGAGGAGGAGGAAGAGGGAGGGGAGGAGGGAGGGGAGGGAAGGGAAAGGCAGGAGATCCATGCAGGCAGCTCCCTACACACACACACACACACACACACACACACACACACACACACACACACACACACACACACACACAGATACACACATTCACACACACATTGGAGAGCAGTGGAAGCGACGGATGTGAGTGACTGGGGGAGGGGAGGAAAGGCAGGAGATCCGTGCAGGCAGCTCCCTGCACACAGTCACTGGACAGGCGCGCCCCTCGCCCCCTCCTATCACCCGGGGCAGAATGGGACGGGACACCGCGCAGCCACCAGAGCCAGGAGCGGGAAAGCAGACACACACACTCACCGTGTGCTCTGCACAAAGCGGAAGCCCCGCCCCCGGCTTCCTCTGACCTGCGCCAATCCCCTGCGGCCCGGCCGGCATGAAGGAGTGATGGTGAGGAGTGATAATCATAGGGATGGTGGGGAGGGATAATCGGAGGGATGGTGGGGAGGGATAATCACGGCGCCCCTCTAGGCAAGCCACGGGGCACCAGGGCGCTGCGGCGCACAGATTGGGAACCACTGGTCTATTAAAGGCGTAGAGAGTTAATAATAATAATAATAGCATGTTCTTGTATAGCGCTGCTTGTTTTACGCAGCCCTTTACAGAGACATTTTGCAGGCACCAGGTCCCTGCCCTGTGGAGCTTACAATCTATATTTTTGATGCCTGAGGCAGGAAATAAAGTGACTTGCCCAAGGTCACAAGGAGCCGACACCGGGAATTGAACCAGGCTTCAAACTCAGTGCCTTCTCCCTTCAAGTAATGTAAGCAGAATATAATGGCCTTTGTTTTTGCAGCATGGAGGTCATTAGTTACAGTATTTTGATGAGGCCTGTTTCAGTGGAGTGAGCAGTGTGAAAGACAGATTGTAGAGGTTAGTGGCATAAGGCAGGAGGGAGGATTAGGGAGACGGGTAGGGCCAAACTGGTTGTTTTTGAGTAAATGTATTTAATATAAATGATTATTTTTTGTATTATTTCACGTTGCAATCTCTTTTATTTGTACATAATCCTGCAGCCCTATTAGCCCCCTGATAGTCATTTTTATAGACGGGAAGAGTAGAAGGGGTGGGTTTTGGGGGTAGGTGCCAGAGGGAGGGAAGTTAGACCCCAGCCATACAATGGGTAATTAGGTAGCTTGTTAAAAGTATTCACCATTTAGGTGCCTACAGTATGTGGACATAGCTTATGCCTTCATAACCACTATCCATACTTAGGGGTTAATACAAACGTGTCAGGATGTTATGTTTTCCCAACTACAGTATTTTTAATATTTGTTTTTCTATATTGCAAATGCCCTATTTCTTGCCTGGTGTAGCCAGAAAAATACTGCAGGGAATATGGAATACCAGTTGGAAAGAGCCTTTACTGTAGCAAAGCCACCCACTTGGAATAGAAAGTTGTCTCTAAGGCTGCTTGGTGTACCTCTTCACCCTATATATAATTAAGAGAAGAGGGCTTTGGCAACTTACATGGCCAAAAATAACTGCAGATGCTGACTCTTTGGAGTAGATAGAATATGAATCTAAATCTTTTTTCAGATTGTGTGAAATGAAATTTCCGAAGCATTGTGTTCAGAGTACCAAGAAACATCTATCATAACCATAAAGTTTAAGCACTGTGTTCTATTTTTCCACCCTTCAGATTTTTGCAGCTTTTATTAATTTTAATTGCCTTCATGTGGCGTACGTTTATGTTTTCCCTCAGTGTTATAATTTAAGCACTGTAAGCAAGACAGCCAGGCCTGCAACTGACTGATTGCTCAATTTACCATATATGCTTAGCTATAAATATGTTATAAATCATTTGCTTTTTAGAACAATAAAGCTGTTGTTTAGTGACACTCAATCTAAGTACAGATTATATGGAAAGTGATGTCACCAGTTAAAAAAAAGTTGGTGGGGAAAGAGTGATTTCACATGCCTTCATGTTTCATTGTACTGGATTTCGCTTGTTGAAGATATTTAGCATTTTCATGAATACTTCTCTGCGGAAATGTAAACACTTCAGCTAAGGAGACTTTAGGAGCATTATTATTGTAATACAGTATGTCGTATGCGCTGATAAGAATAAGGGCAGATGTCCTAGAAATATAAAAAGATTACTCGGGAAGCACAGCTTGTACACAATTCAATGAAGTACTGTGAAATATTAGAAATATGCTGTGTTTCATGGCACACCAATTATTTATAAGACATTTTGAGAATGGTTTTGTACTAGATACATGACTAATGTATACTTGAGATTTCTGTGATGGCAGGTGCCTAATTCAGGTTTTATGCTGTTCCTCAGACAGGTAGGGTGTAGAACAGCACTACATATTTGCATATGATTTTTGACCATGGTAAGGTTTGCTACAGGTTGTGTAATATCTTACAAGCCCCTTCTTAGTAGATACGCTTACCTACACTACTTCATTGAAGATACAACAATTTGCCCAATAACGTAGCAGCTCAGCGAGCTAAAATGAAAGAAGAAACTTGACATGCACAACAAATATCAATAAAGAATGATCATGTCAGTCCACTTAAAGGTATCACACCTTGAAACACACCTTCATTCCTTTAGGACAACCAAATCTACAATAAATCTACTCTGTATATTGAGATGGATTACACACTCTACCTTTTGGCCTCTCTCTTATAACAAGCATCAGTTAGCGGTTTTAGGCACACAAATTAAGATGACTAAGTAGACGAAGCGTTTCAAGAAGTCCAAGGGACCATAATACTCAATGCTTATTTATTATTGTTTTTTTTTGTTTTTTGTTTGCCCAGTGTCAGGGTTAAAAACGTATTCACAATGGTTTACATGAAATGTATTTAAAACAAGGATGGATGCCAAATGCAGACTGCCATACTGCAGTCTACTTTAGTCGCAGAAGAGGATAAGTGTTGGTGTTTGTGTGTGCTGTCCAATTATTTTTCTTACTCGGCTTAAAACAATTATTTAGCACCCCGGCTGCCCAGCAGCTAACCCTGTCTGACAGAAAGACACAGAGGAATAGAGAAAATAGAGCACTCGACTGCAATAAAGTAAAATATTTCAATCAAATTAAAGAACAGTCTGCACTCACAGAACAGTCACACAGTCTGCACTCACAGAACAGTAACACAGTCTGCACTCTCAGAACAGCCACACAGTCTGCACTCACAGAACAGTCACACAGTTTGCACTCACAGAACAGTCACAGTCTGCACTCTCAGAACAGTCACACAGTCTGCACTCACAGAACAGTCACACAGTCTGCACTCACAGAACAGTCACACAGTCTGCACTCACAGAACAGTCACACAGTCTGCACTCACAGAACAGTAACACAGTATGCACTCACAGAATAGTCACACAGGCTGCACTCACAGAACAGTCAACCAGTCTGCACTCACAGAACAGTGACACAGTCTGCACTCACAGAACAGTGACACAGTCTGCACTCACAGAACTGTCACACAGTCTGCACTCACAGAACAGTCAACCAGTCTGCACTCACAGAACAGTCAACCAGTCTGCACTCACAGAACAGTGACACAGTCTGCACTCACAGAACAGTGACACAGTCTGCACTCACAGAACAGTGACACAGTCTGCACTCACAGAACAGTGACACAGTCTGCACTCACAGAACAGTGACACAGTCTGCACTCACAGAACAGTCACACAGTCTGCACTCACAGAACAGTGACACAGTCTGCACTAACAGAACAGTGACACAGTCTGCACTCACAGAACAGTCACACAGTCTGCACTCACAGAACAGTCACACAGTCTGCACTCACAGAACAGTCACACAGTCTGCACTCACAGAACAGTGACACAGTTTGCAGTCACAGAACAGTCACACAGTCTGCAGTCACAGAACAGTGACACAGTCTGCACTCACAGAACTGTCACACAGTCTGCACTCACAGAACTGTCACACAGTCTGCACTCACAGAACAGTCAACCAGTCTGCACTCACAGAACAGTCAACCAGTCTGCACTCACAGAACAGTCAACCAGTCTGCACTCACAGAACAGTGACACAGTCTGCACTCACAGAACAGTGACACAGTCTGCACTCACAGAACAGTGACACAGTCTGCACTCACAGAACAGTGACACAGTCTGCACTCACAGAACAGTGACACAGTCTGCACTCACAGAACAGTGACACAATCTACACTCACAGAACAGTCACGCAGTCTGCACTCACAGAACAGTCACGCAGTCTGCACTCACAGAACAGTGACACAGTCTGCACTCACAGAACAGTGACACAGGCTGCACTCACAGAACAGTGACACAGGCTGCACTCACAGAACAGTGACACAGTCTGCATTCACAGAACAGTGACACAGTCTGCACTCACAGAACAGTGACACAGGCTGCACTCACAGAACAGTTACACAGTCTGCACTAACAGAACAGTTACACAGTCTGCACTCACAGAACAGTGACACGGGCTGCACTCACAGAACAGTTACACAGTCTGCACTAACAGAACAGTCACACAGTCTGCACTCACAGAACATTGACACTGTCTGCACTCACAGAACAGTAACACAGTCTGCACTCACAGAACAGTTACACAGGCTGCACTCACAGAACAGTCTGCATTCACAGAACAGTCTGCATTCAGGTTCGCAGCAACATCACCGTTTTCATCAACTTATTGGTGCAAGCCTGATGCATCGTTTCATCCAGCATATTGTCAGGATACTTATCTGTATGTGCAGGTTATTCTGTTCTGTAACTAAATATGACATTTTAAAGATGCAGTTACTATTCTCAGTTTTAAATACATATTTTGTTGAGACTTTTCAACAATAATACTTTATCTTGATGTTGCCCCTTTCCCTATGCCTAAGGGAAACCTTTGGCGACTACGTGTGCTGCTAACACCTGTACGCTCAAAGGAGGCCTGAGCCTCCGCTTCTGTGAGCCATGGGTGAGCTCTCTCTCTCTCTCTTAGTGCAGCGCCTCCACCTATGAGGGATCCCAGCGTTGGCGGGATAACCCCTAACAGGAACCAATACAACATTAGTAAGCAATAACACCACACAATGTATATACTGTAACTGATCTTCACTGTACAAAATACAAAATACATATACCACACTCTACTAGGTAAACACAGTACAGTGCAGTGACCCCAAACACTGAGTGGTTCACCCAAAGTACTGAGGGTGCCGTGGCACCAATAACCCCTGGTGTCCGTCCCAGCAATCCCACCCAAATGTGAGGTAGCGCTACCCCCTGTGAATGTTGGTGCACGTTGGGTACTTGCCTGGCTACTCCAGTACCCAGGTGCAGCTTGCACAGGTGTGTTGGAGAGGGTCCCATGCAGCGGGGCCTCCGACAACAATTCCCTGCTCTCATAATGGTCCAACTCCTCCTCGTGGTGGGAGCTCCAGCCAGAGGGTTGCACACAATGTCCCAGAATACTGCGGCCTGGTCCCATGTCGCAGATGGCCGTGTGGCCATACGCTCACCGGCGCAGCAATAATAGTAAGGGGGAAAAGTCCCTATCTGGGGCCTTCTCTGCAACACTGAACTCAAGTGGCTCAGGGCCTGAATTGGGCCTAAGGGGTAAGGACTATGCCAAGTTCAGGAAGCACTGCTCCCTGGACACTACCTTCTTCCTTTAATCCTCCGTCAGGACTGCCTCGCGTGCTCCCAGCACACAAAGGATATCCTGTCCTCACCGCCAGAATCCCATTGGCTGGGACAGTCGATGTGGTAGTCCCTCCCCCTGAGGATTCTGGGACATGTAATACCGCTGCTGTATATGCGGAGCCATTCCAAGATGGCCGCCACACTTCCGATACTGCACATGCACGCCTCGCCGCCTTGCAAACATGGCCGCCCCCACACTCCCGATCGCGCGGAGCTCCGACCGGACCACCCAACAGTTTCCCCCTCACCGGAGGTAAGGAAGGGGACTCTGCTACATTGAGAACTGATATACCTGATTGTAAAAGTGTATGGCAATAAGAAGTTCACTCACACAGAAGTTATAAGAATGAGACATGTGTGGTTAAACATTTGTTTATATTATTTTTAGGCCGCAGAAATGTACATATTTTTAGCAACACTTCAATATTCTTCCCAAAAATGTTGGGAGGGACTGCAACAAAGAGTCATTATGAAATCCCTTTTAGATTCTATTCTAGTGAACCTTTTATTCCATATATTTCGATTTATTTAGTAATCTAAGCGAACTCTTATTAAACCATGGGTCTCCGTTGCTTATTTAGACATTTATATTGCAAATAGATTTGAGCAAGATCTGAAAGGACATGCCTACTTACTTTAGCTTCTGAGAATTTTTTTGAGCACAGAAAATACATTTTAGTTTTTGGACATTTTGACATACAATAGACCCTTACTTAAACCTTTACAAGCAGCAAACACACTGTTCGCCAATGCAGTAAATGGTGTGTAAAAATATCCATCCAGGGTGCGTGTGTCAGGCACATTATGTGACGTCAAGTAGCATACACTAGCAACCAATTTGTGAATCAAAGATATGTTTATTGCATGGTAACCAGATGCTCTACTCTTCTGTGTTTGCGCTCCTCGCCCGGCACATACTATGACATCATATAACTTAGCAACCTTATACCAGTGTAGTCATAATGTACACACCATCCTCTTAGTAGTAATATGGCACTCTAAATACATTTAATAATCACGAGATAATTGTTGAAGCCGAGTCCTTACATAGAGAAAACATGGCTGACCATCAGCAACCCAGCAGAGCAAATACCAGTAAAGGGCTGCACATCAAAAATGATAAACACAGTAATCCTGGATATATACTGTAAGTGCCAGGTCAGTGTCTAAAAAGCATGGTTGTGGGTGACCAAAAGATATATTTTTACATTAATTTCACTGGAAGTCTGTATTGGGACCTTCATCTCAAATCCTTATCTGTCACTGAAGTCTTTAGATAAGTGGAATTGAGTCATAAATTCAATTCAGCCTATGGCAGGTGGAGGGGGCCATATTGTCCATTTGTTGGATCCAGTACGCCTCCCTATATTTGAGGCATTTAATTTGTTACCTCACCCCACGACGTTCTTTTGAACGGAGTCGATCACCTGGGACCTCAATGAAGTTATCACATGCTCAGTTTGAGTATAACGTGCAGCCACAGGAACCTCTGTAGATTTATGTTTATCACTATTATTACAGTATGCTGGCTTATTTTTTTAAAAATCTTTCTGGTTGACTCCCCGACATATGCTAAGCTACAAGGGCACTTAATTAGATATACTACATAATTACATGTCTAATAATTTCTAATTTGGAAAGTGTCTCCTATCTGGACTTTGTACCCTGGGCGCTGTTTAGGCATGGAAATGTCCCCATCTTGGCAGCGCTTATAGTTCCGGCTACGGCTACAGCTACAGCTACGGATGACGTCTCCCATCTCCGTAGCCAAGTGAAAGTTGTTATTTGAGTTTGGGAGACGTCTCTTGTTACAGGGGGAGTGACGGAAGGCAGAGGGGCGGGGACAAGAGCAAGGGGGAAGGCTGAAATGGAGAGGAGTTGTAATTTCTGTTTGTATGCTGAATTTACTTTACTTTTACTTTAAACTAGCTGATATACCCGGCGTTGCCCGGGATTTAATTTTCCCGCTCCCACTCTGTCTCCGCTCCCCTCCCCTGCTCACAGCTCCATTCCTTCCCCCCCATTCCCAGCTCCGTTCTCCGCCTCTCTGGCAACCCTGCATGCACTTTCTTTCATTGGGGAGTACATGCTGGCAATCCCAATCTTTGGGGTTCTATCATTTCAAGATGCCTCCCTGGTGATTCCACATGTATTCTGCTGATACCATGATTGTTAGATTACATCTCTGCAATTAGCAACAGTCTTTCGGTGGCGAGTAAACGCTGGTAGTTCCTTCTTGGGGTTTCTATCATTTGAAGACGCCTCCCTGGCAACTCAACATGTACTCTGCTGATACCATGATTGTCGCATCACATCTCAGCATATAACAACAGTTCAATATATTATGGCTCTGATACCATGATTGTCACATCACATCTCAGATATACTGTAGCAACATTCATTTGTAAAGTGGCTCTGATACCATGACTGGCAGGTCACATCTCAGATATAGCAATGTTCATTTTACTTGAGTAGGTTTTTGCAATCTTGAGCTTGATACTGCAACTGTACCACTCCAGTGTGCATCTCAATTGCGTTGCAAATGTTCTGTGGGTATACTGGCTCTGATACAGTGAATGTACAGTACATATCCAGTTACTTTTCAGTTTAGCAATAATCCCTTTGGTTGGCACTTCAAATGCAAAGTAGCTCATTCACTGTCCCTATTGCAAATCCTAACACAATCCTGTTTTACTGGCACTCCAAATGTAAGATTTTATTGTATTGTATGTCTTTATTTGTATAGCGCCATTAATGTACATAGCGCTTCACCATAGTAATACACGTGGTAATCATATAAATAACAAATAATATAAATAACAGGTCATGGAAATAAGTGCTTCAGACATAAATGTAACATTTAGGAAGAGGAGTCCCTGCTCCGAGGAGCTTACAATCTAATTGGTATGTATGTAGGAGGAACGTACGGAGACAGTAGGAGGGCATTTTTGTAAGTGCATTTTTATTCCATGTTTGACCATCTACACGTTGAGTACTCTATTGGATCTGCCAGTACCATCGATTCTGGTTGTATATATCCTTTATATATGTTTTGATATATGTGCCGAGTGCCAGGGATATAACACTCTTTCTACTGGGTGAATGATGGTACTTCCAACAGTAACGTGGAAGGAGGAAGTAAGGCCAGGTTTGGGAGGAAGTATGAGGAGCTCTGTTTTTGTCATGTTAAGTTTCAGTCGGCGGAGGGCCATCCACGATGATATCGCAGAGAGGCATTCTGAAACTTTGGTCTGTACAGCAGGTGTAAGGTCAGGGGTTGAAAGGTAAATTTGTGTGTCGTCAGCATAGAGGTGATATTTAAACCCAAGGGATGTGATTAGGTCACCTAGAGAAAGTGTGTACAGAGAAATGAGAAGAGGTCCCAGGACAGAACCCTGCGACACCCCCACAGAGAGATCTATAGAGGAGGAAAAGGTGTTAGCAGAAAAGACACTGAAAGAACGATGAGAGAGGTAAGAGGATATCCAGGATAAAGCTTTGTTACGAATACCAAGAGTATGGAGAATGTGAAGGAGAAGAGGGTGGTCCACTGTGTCAAATGCTGCAGAGAGGTTGAGTAATATGAGCAGAGTGTAATTACCTCTGTCTTTGGCAGCATGGAGGTCATTAGTTATTTTAGTTAGGGCTGTTTCAGTAGAGTGAGCAGTGCAGAAGCCAGATTGTAGAGGGTCTAGGAGAGAATGGGTGTTGAGAAAGTGGAGCAAGCGAGAGAATACAAGACGTTCAAGGAGTTTGGAGGCAAAAGGCAGGAGGGAGATAGGTCGATAGTTAGAAAGACAGGTAGGATCAAGCTTGCTGTTTTTGAGTAATGGTATAACGGTTGCATGTTTGAAGGAGGATGGAAAGGTACCAGATAGAGGGAGGTGTTAAATATGTGTGTGAGCATAGGGATCCACCTTTTCCTTGAAATAGTCAGCAAAGTCCTGAGGTGAGATGGAGGAAGAAGAGGCAGCTGGGGGTGATTTGCGTAGACAGTCAAAGAGAGAGAAGAGTCGGCATGGGTTCGATTTGTGTGTGTTGATTAGTGAAGAAAAGTAGGTTTGTTTAGCTTTAGAGAGGGCAGAGTTGAAACAGGATAGCATAAATTTGTAATGATTGAAGTCTGCGAGAGTGTGAGATTTCCTTAAGAGGCGTTCAGAGGAACGAGTGGGAATGCGTGTGTGGGAATTTAGCCAGGGTCTGGGGTTAGAACGGCGAGGACGGCAGAGAGAAAGCATGGGGGGCATGTAGATCAAGAGAGGAGGATAAGGCAGAGTTGTCGTTCCTGACCAGGTTGTCAGGGTCTGTAGCAGAACTGAGAGAGGAGAGGGAGGAGCGTAAAGCGGAATCAAAGGCTGGTAGGTTAATAGAGCGCAGGTTTCTGCAGAAGCGAGGGGTAGATGGAGATGGAGAAGGGGAGAAACGAGAGAGAGAAAATGACATGAGGTGATGGTCAGAGAGAGGAAAGGGGGAAATGGAGAAATCGGAAAGAGAAAAGTTTTTTGTGAAAACTAGGTTTAGGTAGTGGCCATCCTTGTGGGTGCTGGCTGCAGTCCACTGTTGAAGGCCAAAGGAAGATGTTAGAGAGAGAAAGCGAGAAGCCCAATGGAGAGAGGGGTCATCAATGTGGCAATTGAAGTCCCCAAGGAGAAGAACAGGGGTGTCTGAGGAGAGAAAGAAAGAGAGCCAGGATTCAAAGTGAGAGAGAAAGGCAGAAGGGAGATGAGTATAGGTAGGTGGGCGATAGATGACCGCCATATGGACAGGAAGAAGAGTGAAGATCTGGACAGTGTGAGCCTCAAACGAGGGAAAAGCAAGAGAAGGAGGAATAGGAAGGGTTCGGTAACGGCAGAGAGAGGAGAGCAGGAGCCCCACACCTCCACCCCTGCCATCAGGGCGTGGAGTGTGGGAGAAGGAAAGGCCACCATAAGAGAGGGCAGCTTCCAGAGCAGAGTCAGACTGAGTAAGCCATGTCTCAGTTATAGCAAAAAGAAGCCGGGAGTGAGAGAGAAAGAAGTCATGCGCACAGAGAGGCACTTGTTGTAAAGGGAGCGAGCATTCCAAAGAGCACAGGAGAAAGGGAGAGAGGAGGGAGGGTGGCAGGGGATGGGTATGAGGTTGGAGGGTTGACACCAGAGGGAGTAGAATTTGCATTTGGCAGGTGAGGGCGAGAGCAAGTAGAAATAAGGTAGGGACCGGGATTGGGAGAGATATCCCCAGAAGCAAGGAGGAGAAGCATGGAAAGAAAGAGAATGAGTGAGGAGGATTTGTAGGGGTGTGTTTTAGTGCAGGGGATATAGCTGTGTAGTGTCAGAAGGTGCAGGTAAGAAAGGAGTTCATGTGAACTGAGAAGCGGTGAAGAAGGAGAGATGGCGATATATGAATAGAATTGGAGACATGGGGCTGGTAGAAAGAAATGTGTATTTTGAAAAGAAGCGAGGTCAGAGCAAATATAAATAGTAGCAGCGGCATGGCAGCAATAGTTTAGTACTGAGATGTGTGGTCTGGGATAGAAAATGTCCACCTTTCCAGCGTAGTTCAAATCCAGGATTGAGGGCTAGTAGGTGTTCTGTAGTCCTCTTGTTTCCCTCCTGTTGAACTCCCTGTTAAACTCCACACTGCTTGCCACTTAGAAAGGACCACTTTGAATCTTGGGCTGCTTTCACAGCTAAGGCTGCGGTCCCAGTACAGTCTGTGCGCACAGCGCGGCGTGCACTGTGCGTGTAAGCACCGCCCCTCAATGGGGCTGGGCCCACTACGCACCGTCACGCAGAAGGTGCAGCCGCACCGTGCGGCAGGGTTTTTCACAACTCAATAAAATTGAATTTACTCCTAGCGACGGAGGCGTGGCCACGCCCCCACCGGCGGTTCACCCAATGAGGGCGAACCAGCCGCGTGATGTAATGGCCACGCCCCTGCAAATCCCCGACCACGCCCCCTCCCGTCGCAAGATTCTCCTCTCCTCACAGACCGCAGATCGCGGTTAGCGCTGTGACACGCGCCGCCCCCCCCCCGCCGGGCGCGCGTGTCACAGACATTACTGGGACCGCAGCCTAAGGCTGCTCTGCCTGCCCTTATAATGGCCTAATATGTCACCTGACAGAATTTAATTCAGCCCATCCACCTTAATTAGCACGTGAGGCATATTAACACAGATGGTTTTTTCACAGGATGTTGTCATGCTTAAGTATCAGAGCTGAATTTAATTAAGACTAAACTAAAGACTAAAGAGAGGGGCTGGTTTACAGACAGACAATTGAAATATTGTAATAAAGTCCCAGTACCTTCTTCTGTAATCCATGTGGCAGCCCAAATCTGATATTATAATGTCCAGATGTAATGTGGGGCTAAGGCTATAGCTGTCCCCAAATCGCCGTCTCGGCAGCGACTCCATATGTAACATCCCCACCCCCCCTAAGGGAGATTTGCAGGTATATAGGTGTTATGGTGTTGTGATGCTTACCTGGGTTCCCAGGAGGCTGAATCTCCACGATGTAGTAGAGAGCTTGGGGTACAGTATTCCTTAATGGTGCAGCACCCCCACCTGTAGGGCTCCTGCCATAGACAGGGGTTCATCCCCACAGAAACACTTTTAGTGTAAAGATTCTGGACTGCCATCCGTAGCACAACAGGTTAATTTGGGGTAACAGAATACATAGCACAGTTCCATCTCTGCATTGCTCCCAGCCCAGGGGTATTATGCCTTCCCTGGGCAGGACAGGACTAGTCATCCCAGGGGCTTGAGGCCCCAGGCTAGTCTAAGCATATTCCTCACCCCCTAAAGGCAAGGCAGGACTTACCTACCCCCTAAGGGGTAGGGCTGGAACAGCACTTACCCTCTCCCCTAAGGGATCAGGCAGAACACACCCTAGCCCATGGACTCTCTGAGGAGCAGAACTTGAATAGAACTAATTTGACGGACCCCACATCTTTATAGAGGGGAGGGACCATGCTACTCTGCACCATTGATTGAACAGAGCCAAAACTACAGCTAGGCTCTCATCCTTTCATGTGGTCCCAGGAGCTTACAAGCCTAGAAATGAGCCTGTAAGTTGCTACAATCATGTTGCACAGGCGGGATATGACTCCAACTGTTTTCAAGTAGGTGCCTGGAAACTGCAACAATATAACTTATGGGGGATGAAGCTCACATACTAGGCCGTGTGAGAGGGGATTAAGACTAGCACTGCCTGCCATTACCAGGACTTACAATACTGGGTAAGAGAAATATAACAAGGGGCTACAATTGTTACATGCTCATGGGCCCTGCATTAGGGACACAATAATACATAATGCGTCTCTAACTGCCGTGCGCTTGTAACACTCTCTCCCAATGCGCATGTGCAGTATATTTCTATACGTGTCTAAACTCTACGATAAGACCCATTCATCCAGGTAACGTTACGATGGTCGCTTTGTTATGACGTTATTTTCGTATTCCATTAGCTTTGAGGATACCCGTTGATAAGAAGAAAATTTACGTTCGTTCCCAATTTCAGGAACGAAGGTTATTAGGTACAAATTAACGGCCTTCTGAGGATCTGCCCTCATGGCTCCTATTTCGTATGTTGTGAAGGCATCTACCCTTTCCTTTCATAGTTGCCTACATTTTCTTGAGCAAGTGTAAGACAGCTTCATAGTACTGTACACTGGATAAGGGGCTAAAGTGTTTGGAAACCTTAAATATAATTTAAGGAGAGTCTTAAAAAAATTATGAGAGGGAGTCATATATACTGTAGATAGAAATAGTAAATATGACTACATACGGCAGCATATTCCTTTTTGTGGACTTTTCCATCCCTCATTTGCAAAAAGGATCCTGATATAGTGTAGCTAAATCTGAAGCATTATTCAATTGGTGGATAACCTTAGCTCTAGAACTTATTTTTTTCCTTTCCTGGGCTTATGTTTATTCATCCAGTCTTGATTTTTCTTTTCTGCTTTTGGTATTGAGCTCTCACAAATGCAGAACAGGCTATCAGCTGTTCATAAATTACCGTATATGTTCATGCTTGACAAGTTGGCCGCAAGATATTTGGAAAGCTGTTCAATTAAAACACACTAATTTCTGCAATTGCCTGAAATGTATGCCATCGTTATATCATTTGTGCATCTTAAGAGATGCACTTTGAAAACTGTAGATTCTACATCTGGGAAATAAGTTTATCTTGGTAAATACTGCAATTTACTTTTGCTTGATAAGAGGAAAATTAATTACGGATTTCAGTACCATTTTCAAGTAGTATTGTTTTTTGACTTCAAGGTCAAAATCATCTGTAATGATTCTATTTACTATTTAGTCTACAATTAGAGAAAAACTTAAAGTGTAAGTTTACAGAAACATGTCGCTGTGTTGGCGTGAGCGTAAATTGTGCTAAAGTTGGAGTACAGTACATTGCCTTTTTATGAGACATAAACAAATGTTGCTGAACATGACCTTTCTTGCTGATCGTATAAATGATTACACCCAGTACTTACAGATGCGGCTAACGTTATTGCAACCCGTGGCATTGCTGCAGTGGGACATGCATAACGCACCAGTAGGAGAAGCTGCCATGGTTTTAAATCAGCTGCACTGAAGAAGGGGGCAGAGCTATCACACTATTTTAGCCACGGGGCGTGTGCCACGGCATGCAATAACCTTGGCTACATCTGTAATTCAATTCCATCTGAAGAGCTGGGGCAAAATAAAAAGGGGCTACAGTATGTATACCCTGCATTTCAAATTATATGGCATTTGAAAGGAGTTGTTAATTTTGATTAAGTGTGAGCACTTTTACGGATATTTGGTTTTGGCAATAAAAAAAATTGTGTTTTTATTTTGCTGTAACTTTGTTATTTTTTTGATGTGGGTCTGAGGAAAATGATTGCTTTTATTGAGGTGTGTATTACTATTGGTTATCACCGGATAAGGTAAATCCCTAGTGGTGAAATCATAAACCTTTCAGAGGATGACCTTCTAAGTAACTTATAAGACTGTAAATAAATCCCTAATAAATTGAACTATTATGGGAATACATCCGAAAGAATGTTCTCTTGTTGAGCCACAAAGCGTCCGAAAACCAGTCCTGTTCGGTGTTAGAATACTGTCCATTTGGTGAAAGAGGAGGAGAGATATAAAGGGAAACTACAGAGACGCCTGTGAGGAAATGTATTTATTTATTTATAAAATATTTTACCAGGAAGTAATACATTGAGAGTTACCTCTCGTTTTCAAGTATGTCCTGGGCACAGTTAAGACAAATAATACATGGTTACAAATACAGTTACATAAATGAACAGGGTATACATTATATACAATACATTGCATGCACAGTACAAGTCAGTCAATCTGCGCTCATGCTTCCTAAAATGAAGATCTTGAAGTAGATCTACTCTCCCCTTTTGCTGCTGTTGTAACGTGAAGGCAACCCTCCTTCACCAAAATCCGCTGCGGAAGGACTCCATTGGCGGATGATCATGCAAGAAAAAAAGGCACAGAAGCGCACCAAGGGTAAAGATTTATGTATTAAACATAACAAAACAATTGTAAGTAGTAATTTACATGTAAGGTAAAATTAATCCAGTAGTTGGAGGTACAGGGATATCTGACACAGGTTGATGCGGAACCCAGGGGTAGACGCCGAGGCTCACAGATCAGTCCCGCGCGCTGGGACCAACTGGCTCTGCAATACTCAGATGTTACTTCCGGGTTGCGTCCTCTCGCGATGCCCGCAAGGAGTAGTCCACCGCAATCGCCGTATCTCTACAGCTACAACACTACCCCCGTTTGAAGTTAGCCAGATGAAGGCAGCTCAAAACTCCGTGGGAAGACTAGTGTCAGCTGAGCAACTGAGTGTCTGTCCTGTACAAGATTGACTCCGCAACGCGTTTCACACACTCTGGTGCTTCATCAGGCTGTCCATTCTGGTACTTCATCAAGCGCTTGATGAAGCACCAGAATGTGTGAAATGCGTTGCGGAGTCAATCTTGTACAGGACAGACACTCAGTAGCTGTAGAGATACGGCGATTGCGGTGGACTACTCCTTGCGGGCATCGCGAGAAGACGCAACCCGGAAGTAACATCTGAGTATTGCAGAGCCAGTTGGTCCCAGCGCACGGGACTGATCTGTGAGCCTCGGCGTCTACCCCTGGGTCCCGCATCAACCTGTGTCAGATGTCCCTGTACCTCTAACTACTGGATTAATTTTACCTTACATGTAAGTTACTACTTACAATTGTTTTATTATGTTTAATACATAAATCTTTACCCTTGGTGCGCTTCTGTGCCTTTTTTTCTTACATTGCATGCACAGTTAAAGAAAATATATGTTATGGGCGTATGAAACAGTTACAGACCAGATTAAAATGTGAGACATCCTAATTTGAAAGAACTTAAACTGCTGGTGGATGTGAGAGTCTCTGGTAGGTTGTTCCAGTTTTGGGGTGCACGGTAAGAGAAGGAGGAGCGGCCGGATACTATGTTGAGCCTTGGGACCATGAACAGTCTTTTGGAGTCTGATCTCAGATGATAAGTGCTGCATGTGGTAGGGGTGAGGAGCTTGTTCAGATAGCTGGGCAGCTTGCCCATAAAGAATTTGAAGACAAGACAGGAAAGGTGAACTTTGCACCAAGACTCGAGTGATGAGCAATCTAGTTCTTTGAGCATTTCACAGTGATGTGTGTTGTAGTTGCATTCGAGAACAAAACGACAAATTGAATTGTAGAGGGTGTCAAGTTTGCTAAGGTGGGTTTGAGGTGCTGAGCCATATACTATGTCTCCATAGTCAATAATTGGGATTAGCATCTGCTGTGCGATACGCTTTCTGACCAGGAGACTTAGGGAGGATTTGTTCCTGTAAAGTACCCCTAGTTTGGCATAGGTCTTGGTTGTCAGGGTATCAATGTGCATCCCAAATGTTAAGTGGGAGTCAAACCATACTGTATGCCCAGGTATTTTAAACTAGTGACAGGGGTTAGGGTGGTGTTAACGTTGGTTCTAATATGGAGCTCAGTCGCTGGAAGCTTACATTTTTAAAAAAAAATCCCCAGAGTCTCCCTATTCTGGTTAATCCATACACTTCATGCTAATGTATATATACATGTAGCCAGGTCACCTGATGGCTACTATTCTGCCCTTGTACAATCAGGTTGCCAGTCATTGGAATGGGGGTTTTCTCCTCCCATTTGGTACTGCACTTGAGTGACAGCAGGGGGTGGTACATCCTGTTGTTGCTGGGACAACAGGGTGCCCTCTTCCTGGCTGTACTTAAGGACAGGACTGCCCTAAATATAGTAGTGTTCTTCCCCTCTGAGGAAGGCAGGTCACACAACTGGGAGCTTGAGATTGGGGCCTTCCCATGGGCTTTTCCCTCTGGGGGAGAGTGAGTGTGGACATACCTCTGCCTCTACTAGGGAGGTGGGGAAGAGCTAAGATGGCTGCGAGTGCCCTTGGCCTGTAGTGACGTCCAGGGACCAACATTCAGTGAGAGCTGAGAGTACTGCATCAGGCAGAAGCCTGTCGTGTAACTATGCTGTACAGAGACAATAAACCGTTGCTGTTGTTATATACCTCCTGCCTGGTGCATGACCTTACTGGGGCGAGAGGTAATAAGTTCTGCCATGGGAGATCACCTTCAGTTCCTGGAACGGCAGATGGAGGCGCTGCACTGCTAAAGGGATATGTGGGGGTATGAACCCCAGAAGCCTAGTCCTGTGTCCCCACTACCATCGGCGGATGACTCAGTCCTCCTGTTGCCAGCCGGTATATGCACCCTGCACCGTAGTAATAGACAAATCTCCCACCGGGTGGGGGAATCACCGTTACATACATATAAATTCACAAGACACTATGGCCCTTGGGCAGCTGTAGAGAACGAGATAAGGGAATGTTCTAGGCTATAGCAAGCCTTCTCACGGTACCAGCAGTTCGGATCTCGGCGTGCTTCTGCCTGCACAGCAAACAAAAATAATAGGAAGGACGTAGGAGCACAGTGACAATGAAAAAAAGGGCTGGGTGCAAACGATAAAAATATTTTATTGGCACCGATGGCAATACACAAAGCTTTTTACCTTTGTGTATTGTCATTGGTGCCTATTAAATATGTGTATCATTTGCATCCAGTCCTTTATTCATTGTCACTGTGCTCCTCCATCCTTTCTATTTTTATCAGTGGATAAGTTGTAAAGGGGAATAGTAGCAGCTCATCGACGTTTAATTATAATTAATTATACTGTTGATAACAAATTACAAAGTTATTACTGTGTATCCTCTTTAGAGAGAGAGAGAGAGAGAGATTGTTACCGTGTCCGTGTTAACCGAGCTTTAATAATCAAAAATGAATAGACGATACCGTTCTGTGGCTAACAAAATGCTTTTATTTGTGCGAGCTTTCGAGATACAATGATCTTTTCTTCCGGCGATGGAATATTGAATGAAGCAGGCACGGCATTGTTGGAATGTTATCTGTGACTGAAACCATCACCGGAAGAAGAGATCAGTTTATCAGTTATATATATATATATATATATATATATATATATATATATATATATATATATATATATATATATATATATATAACTGATAAACTGATCTCTTCTTCCGGTGATGGTTTCAGTAATATATATATATTAACAGGAATAGATGGAATCAGATCTCCATTTACTGTATATCTGGTGATGCAATGCCAAAAAAACAAGACACATTGAATGGGAACTTAAATTATATGAGATCTGCAAAGTGTTTTATGGGTTCAGGTCAACTATTTTAGCAGTGTGGATATTAAAATCACTGTTTAAAAGCATTTGGCTACATTTAAAGAAAAGCTTTGGCCATTTTGTGGGATTAAAAGTAGAACCACAGAAAATTAGTGCTATTGAAAAGAGGTGACAGTGAATGAGTCAAAAAACAAGTTATAAACATATCATGTCTAAAGTCTATCTAGGCTGAGAATAGTCTATCAAATATTTAGGAAGGCAGTGTGGTAATGAATATGAATGAGGGAGTATGGTTATCCCATCACCTAACTCTTACTTACTGTATACCTGCATATATTGGTTCTGGATGAGGGAATGAGCACGAGAAGCTATCCCACAGAGAGGCAGGTGTCAGAACCCAAGAACAAGAGACAAACTAATAATAGGAATGCAGAATTAAACTTTATTAAAAGGGTGGAAAATACCTGGATGGGTGTCCAATGGAAAAGGGGAAGAGCAATAAAATGAAAATAATGAATGAAAGGCCCTAAAATAAAACAACTATACTAGGATTTCCATATACCTTCCGTGTAAATAAATATCCATGCATAAATACACTGGCGACACACTTTATTCGAGCTTGGCTAGTCCCACGAATTCGGGTATACCCGGGTGTATTGAGGTTTGTGACTGTTTTCTGCCCGAGTGCATTGAGTTATTTTCCAAGCAGGGATTGAAGCATTTTATTCCCTCTGGCTGCAATACTGCACAGTATATATATATAAACGGCATTACAATTCATGAATTTATGCCATCTGGTAGACACGCGAAGCATTGCAGCCTATTAAATCCTAATCATTATCATTTAACAGATCAGCCGCCCATCAGCCAGGCATGAACCCAGGCTGGGAAGGCAAATGCAACGGGGCTTGTCAGAGGTCAGGAGTGGCGCATTCCAGGTATCTGCCAGGTACATACCGGGTATTTGCTCGAATAAAGTGTGTCGGTGCAGTACTTAATGGTAAACCTCTAACTTCCTTAAAATACCTCTAATCTTGCTGTCCCCATCCCTCCTTCCCAAAACTCCACCCCCTACTGTGATATTACCAAAGTATATGTATCAATGTACCCCCCCCCCCTATTTCTTTTTTTATGTACTCTTTTCTTTCATTTTGGAAAAAAAGATCAATAAAAAATGCAAGTAATAATAAAAAAAATGGCCTCTAATCTAATTTGTTAATAAATTAGAACACAAATATTGCATGGAGTTTAACATTCTAATAACTATACCTATACTTTTTAAGGGGTTGCTGTCCCTCCCAGGATAATTCTTGAATTAGTGTGCACTGTATAAGAGATATTATGGTATTATGCTAGTATTAAAATTAGGGCCCTGCAAGGGGTGGGGGGAGAAGGTATGGGTGAGAGGGGAGGAAAAATAATGGGGGAGAGCTTGGAGGGGGTATAAGGAGGTATGGGTATGGAGGAGAGGTGGTAGGGGATATAAGAATGTATGGGCATGGTGGGAGGATGAGGCATGGGAGGGAGTATAATGATGTATGGGCATGGGAGCGAGGCAGGAGGTGGGAGGGGGAATAAGGAGGTATGGGCCTGGGAGGGGAGAGTATAAACCAGGGGGGGAGAGTATAAAAGGGTATGGGCCTCGAGGGGAGAATAAGGGTGCATGGGCCTTGGGAGGGAGTATAAGGGGGTAATGAACCTGGGGATTATTAAGGGGTAATGGGCCTGGGGAGTATAAGGGGGCAATAGGCTTACCTGGGGCCCTCAGATGAGTCTGCTGGAGGTTCGTGAAAGGTATACCCAGGCTGGAGGAAAAATGGCCGGTAAACGTAAGGGCCCTACAAGCTCGTGAATGAGGGGGGGTGGATGGGCAGCGGCCAGCGAAGCCGAAAGCCCTACAGGCCCAAGGAGTGCTGGGCCTAAAGGGGCCCCATTGGAGAAGAGGTGCAGGCCATACACTGAAGGGTCATCACTTACAACTGACCAGGCCCGGACAGAAGTCCTGGCTTTAACCCCATTGGTGGCCCGCCGATGTTTAAAAGGGAGGATCCACCAAAGGTTTAATTTTTCCTCTAGGTATAAAGCAGGGGTTCTCTGGAGCTGAATCACATTCATTTCAGTTTCAGGGACTCCCTGTTTCCTGAGATACTTATCTCAGAAAGTGCTGCCGGTAGCATCCCAAACTGGATGAACAAAATGGTGGTTCAAATTTCCCAATTTACCGTGGGAGAAACAAAACAAAGGAATCCCTCTGCGCAAGTCAGCTCTTAGTAAATTCCATTTTAAGATGTCAGAAAAAGGCTGTACTTCCTCTTCCTGCCCATTTCAGGTGAAGCGATCCACTCCACACGCTTGGAAACAAAAAATGGAAAAAGAAAGCAGGCGCACTGAGGTAAGTAAAATATCAAATTTTTATGTAGATGAAAAAAGTATATCCAAAATTACAATTTGGATAACATTGATGCATTCATAACAGCAGAGCCAGGTGTTGGCATCAGAACAGATGGAGAAGATTCCGGTTTGCAGAGACACCACACAGCTGAACTAAGTCCACTATGCTTGGCCCACAAACAGGAAATTATGTCATGGAAGGCTTGATCAATCCCTACACATTTTGCACGATGGTGCTTTGTCAGGGTTTGAGCCAAAGTGACGTCTCTCATACAATATACATTATACCCTGCCTCTCATATTCACTGGCTACTGGGCCAATCAATCAAGAAAATATATAGAAAATAATAAACATAAAACAAAAAACTCTCAGGACTCCCTGCTTCCTGATATACTTACTTTAGAAGATGCTGCCAGTAGCATCCCAGCTGGGTGAACAAAATGGTGATTTAAACCTCCCAATTTATCTTGGGAGATTTAAGAATCATGGAGCACCGACAGTATCTCAGAAAACAGGGGGTCCACGGAGTTGAAATTTATGCGGTTCAGCACCAGAGATTCCCTGCTTCATTCCTATATATTTTTTTCAATCTTGGAATGGTTACGTACAGCTCTATCCTCTTTATTTTTATGTGCACCTGCCTTCCTGCAACCTTATGGCTGCATGCAGCTTTTCCTCTTTATCAAAGCATTGGGTTGCCATAGCAATGCTCCATCAGCCTGGAACTACTAACTGCAGCTCCTTTCCCTGCCATATCAAAAGGGGATGGAGCAATACAATACCCTCATGGGCATTATAGATTTGCCATCAGAGACACAATGAGAATAAAACCTGTTCTACCAACTAGACAGTATCTTTCATATTAAACTGTTCGAGTAGTGACAGATTTATATTATATATTACATCTACATAGTATGTATATAGCAGTATATAATACTGTATGTGTCAAGGTCTTATAAGCAAAATGACAGTGACTTGCCACAGTTAATTTGAGAAAACAAACTCCAGAACCGTGATCAGGAAGAAGTTGTAGAACAATGACTTAGGGGCCTATGCAGAAAGGGCCGAAAAATGGCATTCGCTAGGGTTTCAATTCGCCAGGTTTTTGGCGTGTTAACCTCGCTGTATGCAGGAAGGGCCGAATTCCTGGCGAATGAATGCGCCACCACCATTTGATAAAATGGCTAGTAACTGGTGGCGAGACGGCTGTCTGGCAAGAAACTGCCGAGAAGCCGTCCCCTGGCGAGATGTGTTTGCAGCAGAGAGAGATCCGCTGCTCTCTCGGCGCAAACATCGGCACATTAAAAATTATTTAAAAACCATTTTTATTCATAGTGTACATGTGCAGGGGGTCTCCGGAGCTGAACCGCATTGGTTTCAGGTCTGGGGACCCCCTGCTTCCCGAGATACAGGCCCCTTTATGAGGTGCCGGTATCCCTCTGCATTTCAAGGTCCCGATCACGTGACCGCAGAATGTAAAGAAAGCAGAGGGATATGAGCAGGGGGTTTCTGAGCCACAAATCAATGCGGTTCAGCTCAGAGGGCCCCCGGCTCCCGCACAATATTATTAAAATACAGAAATGCTGCTTCATTACCATAGTGTATAGCCGCTAAGGCAATGAAGTGTTAAGGCAGAATAGCATGTTTATTGGGGACAATTGCCCCCAATAAATATTGCAATAAACAACATACACCCCCTGTGTATTTAAAATACATAAACAAGAATAAATACATAAAATACATATAGCACTTACCCATTACCGGTTGCCACGATGAAGGCCATCCTCATCTTCATCACCGTCCATACCCCCCTCCGCTGCTGCAAAACAGACACAAGAATGAAAACATCCAAAGTAATGTCCCCTAACCCCTTAATCACCATAACGGTTATTAACCGCTACAGTCATTAAGGGGTTAACCCACCCTCACCCACCACTCGGGATGCCTAAATACCCTCCCACACTAACCCCCCACCCCGTGAGGCCTAACCACCCTCACCCACTACCCACAAGGGAGGCCTACCTACACACTGTTGGGGAACCCTCCCCACACCCCCAGTACCCACAATAAAAACAATACAGTGACCCACAATAAACATCATTATATTTAATAAATACATTACCCACCCCCTGTGCCCCCCCATAAATACAAGATTTATCCTTTTACAAACAAGGTTCATAACACAGCCCCCCGTGCGAGTCCCCGGTGGGCTGGCGGGGCACCTGACAGACCTACAGGGTACCAGCAGCCCTTTTCAAACAGGTTCTGGAGGCCTGCTGGTGGGTCCCGCCAAGCACCATGGCCCCCAGGTGGTCTCCTTGGGTCACCGTGGGCCACAATTGGGTACCCACAGTAGGCCCAAGGATGTCTGGGAGCCCCGGGTCAGACCCACAGGTGTCTGCGGGACCTCGAGTGGTTCCCACGGGGGTCTGGGGAACTCACGAGTGCTCACTATGGGTCCGCGGTGCCCCCACAGATGTGGGACCACCACTTCATCCCCGCACCTATGGGTCGGCGGTGCCCCCACGGATATCAGACCACCGCTTCATCCCCGCAGACTACGGGTCCGCGGTGCCCCCACAGATGTGAGGCCACCGCTTCATCCCCGCATGTGTCACCCGTGGAACCACAAGCCTGATACCCGTGAGATACCCGAGGAGACCCGCAGGTGGTCTCCAGAGGTCTCACGCGGAACCACGGAACAAACCCTGAATGTAAAAAAAATAAACCTGGCCTATACATTCAATACATACACCCCCCCCCAACACCTACAGTACAATAATGTGCAAAATAACTATTATCCAGATAGGGATAATAGATTATTTGCCCATTATTAAAAACATTAACTAGCATATTCAAATAAATGAAGTACTACTGACCTTATCAATAAGAAGTCTCAGTCGCCAGCAACATCCTTATCTTGCCCACAAAAAACATAGCCAATACAAAGCCAATACATTGCAATTACATTCAGATATCAATTAACCCCTTAAATACCATATCGGATAATAACCGCAAAGGTAATTAAGGGGTTAAGCCACACTGGCCCGATACTCACCCTTCACCCATGAATTTGTACATTGGCTTCATCATGCAAATATATATATATATATATATATATATATATATATATATATATATATATATATATATATAAATATATATATGCAAATACATATATACATATATTTGCATATTTGCTTTCCTGTGGAGGGTTTTTGTCACTTTTTTTACTCACCATAACTTAACTATATATATATATATATATATATATATATATATATATATATATACAGTGTTCGACAAACCTATACATTTGCTCGCCCCGGGCGAGTGGATTTAACCCCCGGGCGAGTAAATATTGGCCCAAGCAGCACACATTTGGTACTAGGTGGCGAGTAGATTTTTTTGTGTGGCGAGTAGATTTTTTGGTGATTTGTCAACCACTGTATATATATATATATATATATATATATATATATATATATATACACACATGATGAACCAATATACAAATAAATGTAGAAGGGTTATGAAAAACATTCTGTACTCAAAATAACTGTTCTCCATAAATACACACTACAATACAATTAATTTCCTTTCATAATCCTAACTGATATTACAATCAAAAAGATCAAATGCCAATCAAAAACCTCAAATCACAAACATTGCATTTACATTGTATATATGATGCATACAATCTAAGCACCATATACATTCTGCAAATGAATGTTAACAATAACATTGTAAGCAAAATACAGATAACTCCAAACAAATATACTATTGTAACCAATCCGGTAAACATAAATCAATTACCATTCATTAATGACATCCCTAAACAATTTACATTCCATCCCTAAACAATTTACATTCCATCCCTAACAATTAAACAATTAACTAATTCAAACCTGCAACTGAACAATGTAGCCTGTGAAAATATATAAGTACCAACAAGCATAAAAAATTGACAACCAAGGCTAACCCTGACCTCTAGTACAACATACAATAGCAACGATTACATCTATCTAATTTTAAAATACTTTAAACACACATTTAAGCATAAATGCATAGTCAAATTAATTAAAAACACATCAAATCAAGCTTTTAAAACACTATAATTTCTTACCCTGTATGTATATATCTCTCTAGACATACATACAGTGGCAAGAAATGATATACCACATAAAATTAAATAAACATGTAAAGAAAACAATTAAAAAAAATTAACAAGTTCAATTAAATACATTTCTTTAGTTCACTTACCATTACTTGACCCCACCGACTCCCGTTGAACTGCTTACTCACGATCAAAACCACCACGCACAGGAACCCATAAAATAAAAAACCATAAAAAAATAAACATTAAACTAAAAATCCAAATCAATCCACGGGTCTTCTAATTGTAATCCATCTTCATCTGTATTCTTCTTTCTTCTATCTTCTTCCGGGGTCTTCTTCCCGCCTTCGGCCACGCCCTGGCCTTCTTCTTCTGTAGGAGTTCCTTCCTCCTCAGCGGCTGGCTTCAAAATGAGACGACATAGGCTTTTAAAGGCCTATGATGTCACATTTTCGTCATATGGTTCCCACGGCCCTGATTGGGCCGTGAAAACCATGTGTTTTGGCCGATAAAAAAAAATGATGACTTCACTTAAAGGCAATGAAAGCACAGCCAATCACAATGGCTTTGCTTCAATTGCCTTTAAGATGAGGTCATTAAAAGAAACATGGCCGTCCACACATGGTACGGTAGCCAATCAGAGCGTGGGAACCCAAAGGTGCGGGGATGAAGATGTGTGGTCCCACTTCTGTGGGGGCACCGCGGACCCATAGTGAGCACTCGTGGGAAACACCTGAGGCCCCGTAGACACCTGTGGGTCTGACCCGGGGCTCCCAGACATCCTTGGGCCTACCGTGGGGACCCAATTGTGGCCCACGGTGACCCAAGGAGACCACCTGGGGGCCATGGTGCTGGCGGGACCCACCAGCAGGCCTCCAGAACCTGTTTGAAAAGGGCTGCTGGTACCCTGTAGGTCTGTCAGGTGCCCCGCCAGCCCACCGGGGACTTGCGTGGGGCTGCATTATGAACCCTGTTTGTAAAAGGATAAATCTTGTATTTATGGGGGGGCACAGGGGGTGGGTAATGTATTTAATAAATATAATGATGCTTATTGTGGGTCACTGTATTGTTTTTATTGTGGGTACTGGGGGTGAGGGGGGGGGAGGTTCCCCAACGGTATGTGGGTAGGCCTCCCTTGTGGGTAGTGGGTGAGGGTGGTTAGGCCTCACGGGGTGGGGGGTTTGTGTGGGAGGGTATGTAGGCGTCCCGAGTGGTGGGTGAGGGTGGGTTAACCCCTTAATGACTGTAGCGGTTAATAACCGCTATGGTGATTAAGGGGTTAGGGGACATTACTTTGGATGTTTTAATTTTTGTCTCTGTTTTGCAGCAGCGGAGGGGCCATGGGCAGGATGGGGGGCGTGGAGGGGGGGCAATGGTATGTGGGTAGGCCTCCCTTGTGGGTAGTGGGTGAGGGTGGTTAGGCCTCACGGGGTGGGGGGTTTATGTGGGAGGGTATGTAGGCATCCCGAGGGTGGTTAGGCCTCACGGGGTGGGCCATTGGCAGTGAGGCGCTGCATTATACTGTATGGACATCGGGATCCCCCTCCCCCTCCCCACATTTACATAAACTGCACTCACAGGAACACAGGCAGGGAGATTTAACAGACACATTAGGGGGAGGAGGCCTTACACAGATTACAGTCAAGGCAGGGAAGTTTAACAGACACATTAGGGGGAGGGGGCCTTACACAGATTACAGTCAAGGCAGGGAAGTATAACAGACACATTAGGGGGAGGGGGCCTTACACAGATTACAGTCAAGGCAGGGAAGTATAAAAGACACATTAGGGGGAGGGGGCCTTACACAGATTACAGTCAAGGCAGGGAAGTTTAACAGACACATTAAAAATATGTATTTAATGTATTTATTGTTGTTTATGTATTTTAAATACACAGGGGGTGTACTGTATGTTGTTTATTGCAATGTTTATTGGGGGCAAATGTCCCCAATAAACATGCTATTCTGCCGTAACCCTTCATTGCCTTAGTGGCTATCAGCTATGGTAATGAAGCAGCATTTCTGTATTTTAATAATATTGTGCAGGAGCAGGGGGTCCCTTGAGCTTTGATTTGTGGCTCAGGGAACCCCCTGCTCACTGTACAATATTATTAAAAATACATTCATGCCTATAGTATCATTGATGTGCATATACAGTAGTGTATTATGTTAGGGGTTACAGGGGTTGTTGTTATATATATATATATATATATATATATATATACAGTGTTCGACAAACCTATACATTTGCTCGCCCCGGGCGAGTGGATTTAACCCCCGGGCGAGTAAATATTGGCCCAAGCAGCACACGTTTGGTACTAGGTGGCGAGTAGATTTTTTTTGTGTGGCGAGTAGATTTTTTGGTGATTTGTCAACCACTGTATATATATATATATATATATATATATATATATATATATATAGACCATACGATACCGGTTGCAACACGACATCAAGGGACAGCACGCAGGTAAGTAAATCAAAAATGTTCTATATTTGATAGAAGACACAAAAACCGATGTTTCGGTCCCCCAGTGGGACCTTTCTCCACTGGGGGACCGAAACGTCGGTTTTTGTGTCTTCTATCAAATATAGAACATTTTTGATTTACTTACCTGCGTGCTGTCCCTTGATGTCGTGTTGCAACCGGTATCGTATGGTCTGTTATTGCTTTATGGGATAAGCACCAAAACTTATTTACTTGCATATGGTGTGCCGGCTGTGCATTGGATTCTCTCTATATATATATATATATATAAATATATATATATATATATATAAATATATATATATATTTATATTCATGTATTTATTTATTTACATTTATTTATTTATTGTGGGGCTGCTGTGTGTGAATTTTTTTTATTGTGGGTAGCGGGGGTGAGTGAAGGGGGTATTAGCCCCAACGGTGGTTGTTTAGGGCTTGCGGGGGGGGGGTAGCGGGAGGGATTAACCCCTTCATGACCGTAGCGGTATTAACTGCTACGGTCGTGAAGGGGTTAAGTGCACCCGCAACCCCCCTGCAAGTCCTAAACTCACACCAAGGGCCAAATACCCCCTTCACCCACCCCCGCTACCCACAATAAAGCGGGCACAGTGGGTTAACCCCTTCATTGCCTTAGCGGCTATCAGCTATGGTAATTAAGCAGCATTTCTGTATTTTAATAATATTGTGCAGGAGCAGGGGGTCCCCTGAGCTTTGATTTGTGGCTCAGGGAACCCCCTGCTCACTGTACAATATTATTAAAAATACATTCATGCCTATAGTATCATTGATGTGCATATACAGTAGTGTATTATGTTAGAGGTTACAGGGGTTGTTGTTATATATATATAAATATATATATATATATAAATATATATATATATATATATATTTATATTCATGTATTTATTTATTTAGATTTATTTATTTATTGTGGGGCTGCTGTGTGTGAATTTTTTTTATTGTGGGTAGCGGGGGTGAGTGAAGGGGGTATTAGCCCCAACGGTGGTTGTTTAGGGCTTGCGGGGGGGGGGGTAGCGGGAGGGATTAACCCCTTCATGACCGTAGCGGTATTAACTGCTACGGTCATGAAGGGGTTAAGTGCACCCGCAACCCCCCTGCAAGTCCTAAACTCACACCAAGGGCCAAATACCCCCTTCACCCACCCCCGCTACCCACAATAAAGCGGGCACAGTGGGTTAACCCCTTCATTGCCTTAGCGGCTATCAGCTATGGTAATGAAGCAGCATTTCTGTATTTTAATAATATTGTGCAGGAGCAGGGGGTCCCCTGAGCTTTGATTTGTGGCTCAGGGAACCCCCTGCTCACTGTACAATATTATTAAAAATACATTCATGCTGCTTCGTTACCATAGCACATAGCCGCAAAGGTAATGAATGAGTGTTTATTGATATGGGTGTTTTATTCATACTGTAGATGTGCAGAGGTTCTCCGTTTTAGGTCCGGGGACCCCCTGTTTCCCGAGATACAGGCCCCTTTATGGGGTTCCAGTATCCCTCTGCTTTGTTTACATTCCGTGGTCACGTGATCGGGACCTTTAAATGCAGAGAGATACCGGCACCTCATAAAGGAGTCTGTATCTCGGGAAGCAGGGGGTCCCCGGACCTGAAACCAATGCGGTTCAGCTCCGGAGACCCCCTGCACATCTACACTATGAATAAAAATTTATTTGAAATAATTTTTAATGTGCCGATGTTTGCGCAGAGAGAGCAACGGATCTCTCTCTGCTGCAAACACATCTCGCCCCCGCCGGCCTATAGTATCATTGATGTGCATATACTGTACTGTATGTGTACAGTATGTTAGGGGTTATAGGGGTTGTTGTTATACAGTATATATATATATATTTATATATATATATATATATATATATATATATATATATACTGCATTACAATTCATGAATTTATGCCATCTGGCAGACACGCGAAACATTGCAGCCTATTAAATCCTGAACCATTATCAATTAACACATGAACCGCGCGTCAGCCGGGCATGACCCGTGGCTGGGAACGCGGCATGCTCCGGGTGAACAGCGTCGCATTCCAGGAACAAGCCAGGGAAAAAACGGTGATTTGTTAGAATAAAGTCTGCCGCAGCAGTATGTATTCGTAGGGCTTGTTTTTATTACATTTTAAGATTTTTTAGGCATTTAATTTATTTAATAGTTCTGTTGGTTAGGGGTTACATTTCTTTTACTGTTCTGTTGGTTAGGGGCTAGATTTATTTTATTGTTCTGTTGGTTAGGTGTTTGATTTATTTAATTATTCTGGTGTTTAGGTGTGAGATTAATTTTATTCTTCTGGTGTTGTGGCGTTTGATGTTTTGGCTTTTATTGATGTTTTGTTTAGGCTTTTTAGTTCTTTTATTCTTCTGGTGTTTAGGTGCTTGGGCATTTCTTTTATTATTGTGTATTTTGGTGATGTTGTTTTTTTTTTAGGTTGCCCATTTACTGCTATAATGTCATATCATGCCCATATTATATGGGCATGATGGACCTCTGTGCCACTCAATGGGTGGGGGGTGGGTTTAGTTGCCCTGGTCTGGGTGTTAGGCCGCCCAGGTGGGTAGCTGGGGAGGGGGGTTAACCCCTTAATTACTATAGCGGTTACTAATCGCTACGGTGATTAATGGGTTAGATTGTATTTTGTATTGTTGTGTTTCTGCAAACGGAGGACAACGACATGGAGATCGCTGATGAGGACGACCTTCATCCTGGCAGGGGTAAGTAGAAGTTTTATTTACTTTATGCTTGCTGGATAATGTTTTATTTTGACTGGGCAAATGCACTATTATCCATATGTAGATAATAGTAATTTTGCCCATTACTGTACTGTATGTGTTGAGGAGGGTTGTTGGGGGTAGAGGGGTTGCGCATTCCTTGCCATTGTAGTTATCTTTGCTCCCATTTAGGACATAGGTAATCACACTGGCAATGAATGGGTGTATTGTTTAGTATTGTATTTGTATTGTGTTGTAATGTTTATTGTGGGTAGCGGGGGGGGGGGGTGAAGGTGGCCTTTGGCTCTCAGTGGGTGTTTATGCCTACTGGGTAGGTAGCGGGAGGGGGTAACCCCTTCATTACCGTAGCGGTTTTAACTGCCAAGGCAATGAAGGGGTTAACTCCTCCTGCAACTCCCCGCAAGGCCTAAGCACCCACCACAGGCAAAATGCCACCTTGGCCCACCCCCGCTACCCACAATAAAGTGGGCACTGGCAGTTAACTCCTTATTGCCTTAGCGGTTAGCTGCTTTGGTAATGAAGTTGCCTGTAAATATATTTTTATAGCATCGAATTTATGCTGGGGGTCTCCGGAGCTGATATTTATATGTATCAGCTCCGGAGACTCCTCGCATCAATTTGATGCAGGAAAATTGCATTTTTTTTGTCTAAGTCCTGCTTTCAGATCCCTTCTCGCCAGCATGTCTAGAGCTCTGATTATCTCATCGTACAGTAGCTACTAGAATACAAGATGTTTATCAAAATGGCGCTATTTGGATTTTTGCAGCTCCCGCTCAATGTGTTTGAGCAGGAACCAGATATTGCCAAAAAATGCTTTCACCGCACAATTTAACAAACTCATCGAGGCTTTCTGAATAGCTACCTAGCAAAAGTTAGCGATAGCTGCTCAAAATCCTCGATGATTTGGTTATAGAAGCAACTAGAATGAGGCCCTAAAAGTGTAGCCTGAATGTTTTCATCTCTCCTGTTATGATGACTTTGAGTACAAGTTGTAGCTAAATCAACACCAGTACCAACAGCACCACTTTTAACTGATTTAACTTTATGTAATTCATCACAACCAATGCCACCACCACAACGACCTCCACCGAAAATATATCCACCTCTTCTTTTTCCCCAACCTCTACGTCTACTTTCCAAATATTTATTCACAAGACTATAACTGGTATTTCTACTATTAGACATGTTGTTGATGTAATTATTTTACTTCACTTTGTTATACAGTATATAGAGCTTTATTAATATGCAATGACAGCTAGTGATGGCTGCTGTTGTTGTTTTTCTTGCTGCCGGTGTGCATTGGACGGCACCCTATGTGCACGGCAGAGAGAGAATGATATAAAAACTCAATTTGGGACCAGTTTAGTTTATCACATTGATTATCCAAAAATGTACTGTACAAACTGCTCTGGAAGCTTAATAATTATTCTTGGTGTTATTTTTCCAAGTAATATCAATACTACTACTTCTACTAATAATAATAACTACTCTGCTGTATATATCAAGATAATATGCTACCATCACAAAAAAATGTGCAGCATGAGGGCCAGAGGCAGAGCACACTTTGCTGAAAGTCCAGTCAATCACAGCAGGTTAATTTATCGATGCCTGTCTGCCCAGTTGTTTAATGGTTGTTTACTCTTGAATGATTTTTATTTGTGTAAATAAGCATGACAGCCAATAGTTTACAAGTAGAGAATTATGATAGAAAGTCAAGCTGTAGTACAGTACTTGATATATTATCACTGACTGTTCTTTGCAAAGATTATCAGTGTTAGATGAATGAAACTGTTCTGGAAGTTTCATATTTATTCTTGGAATCCATTTTCCCAGTAATATCCATACTAATAATAACTGCTTTTATATATATAATACTACAATTAGAGAAAAATGTGCAGCATAAAGGCCAGAGGCAGAGTCCACTTTACTGAAAGACTAGTCAATCACAGCAGGTTAATGACTGTTTGTTGTTTAATGGTTCAGCTACGTCCCACTTTTCTTACATAAATAAGGTATACTTTTTTACACTAGAGTGATTTTTTTATTAGCATAACTTTGCATTAAAGAAGCACCCTTCATCACTCGCCAATAGTGTACTATTAAAGAATTGATACAAAATCAATCTGGAGTACAGCATTGGATATAATATCCCTGTCTGTCATTGCCAAACATTGTCAGAGTTACAATTAAACTGTTCTGGAAGCTTAATAATTGTTGTTGGGGTAATTTTTCCTAGTAATATCAATAATAATAATAACTGCTGCTGCATTATATATAGCAAGATAATATACTACAATCACAGTAACATGTGCAGCATGAGGGCCAGAGCCCACTTCACTGAAAGTCCATTAAATCACAGCAGGTTAATGTAAAAACTATTATTAAATAAATGCTTTTTAATTATAATAGTACAGCAGCAACGCACAGCTAAACACTGTAACAAACGGCTTCAGCTTGAAGTTGCATCTCTACTTACACGCCTCCTCAGCTTCTCCTCCTCCTCATCTACAGATCACGGATTATGCAGATTACGGATTTTGGTTCAAATTATTAAAACATCATGTGGATTGCTAGTGATAGAACAAAACCATCAAACTGGCATTTTTTTAGACTGATCTGCGTAAATCTCCAAGCCCAAGGAAACAGCCGATCCGAGGCGAATCAAAATCCGCAAATTCTTTTGCCCATCTCTACTTTTAATATAGAATATCTGTAAGTATTTACAGAAGCCATGCTTCTGGTTTATTATTTGTGTACTTTTTTCTAGTGAACTGGTTGGTACCTTACCCAGCATGGTTTGAGCACCAGCGTTTGTATATAATTTTCTTAAAATATTGTACATGTATTCTGAAACTTGGTAGCCTAACTGAGAATCTGGTATCAAAGATTTGGGCTTAATTTAGAAGAAAGATGTTTGGAAAAACTAACAACAAAATGTATTTAAGAAAGACTCTCTGGCAAAGGCTTTCTTATAAATTGGCTGGAATATTTCTTACTTAGATTAACAAAGTGATGCAATGTGCACATTTCTGGCCTGTACCAATTTTACGACGTGTACTGTAAACTGAACCACTCTGGGCTGAGAATCAATTGCAAAATAATGACAATGTTCACATCCATTAACTATTTTAAAGCAAGTTTTCTTACAGTACTTTGTCTAGGAATTATGGGCCTCATGCAGAGAGCATAGAATTTTAAAATTGGCGAATTTCATAAAAAGTAGCTTTTTTGGAGAGTTTTATTCTCCATATGCAGAAAAGTGCGAATTCTGCTATGTTTAACATGGATGCGTGTGGCGAGTTTAAATTGGCGAGATGCGCGCTTCAGAAACGTGTAAAAACAAATTCGCGCCTTTTTTTCCCCTTTACTATAGGCGGCGAGCGCCATCTTGCCATCTTTTCCTGGCGCGGCAAAAATGCGAGAATCGCGCCATTTTTTGGCGCGAACAGCCGCTATATGCCATTCGCACCTCTCTGCATTCGGAGAGTTTTAAAAATGGCGAGATGGAGGTTCTCGCCAGCCGCGAGGCGAGTTTTAGCAATTGAAAAAACAAAATGGCGCGTTTTTCGGAACTCGCCATTTTCTGCCGTTTTCTGCGCGAAATTGAACAAAAAATGGCGAGTTTTGAAATAACGATGCTCTCTGCATGAGGCCCTAATTTTCATTGAGTAAACATGCACACAGGTATAATTCATGTATTCATATTTGTGGTGTTATGATCAATTTTAACATACATTCAAAGACATAATATCATAACAAAAATATTAGTATGACTGTAAAATGCCACCTACTAACCTTTTTGTGTGCAGAAACTGTATACTGTACATGTATTTTAACTTTTGCTTAATTAATTTATCTTGAGACATCCAGCCTGGTTGAAGGAACCATAAATATATTACATGAAACAAGTTCAATAGTCATCATATTAATATCTGCTGCTTGGTTGCAAAATTCCTTAAAAAAAATTAAATTCTATATTTTACAGTTCAGCCTTATGAAAGTGAAATATTATGTTATAAAAGGCAGGTAGCCAGCTGAGTCGGATGATATATTGGCACAGTATGCAAAACAGTAGATCTAATTTAGGTAAGTGCACTGTTATAGTCTTGGCAAATATACCATCTGTATGGTCAGTTGCCAAAACATTCATTATTCGATCAAATCTAAATACTCAAGAGACAATTTGTACTTTTAGCAAGTACCCAGACATAGACAACTAAACAGTGTTCTTTAACATGCAGTACAGTAGCCAGAAGACCAAAACAATTACATAATAAACAGAGGTCATTGTAAAGGAATTAAACAAATGTACTATTCTCCCTAAGCCCACCTCTGGCAGTGAAGTGGTTAAAACCATGTAGTATTTTGGTGTTTCATTGGACTGTAACCAACCTGGATTTTTTTTTTATGGCTCGGCATCAAAATAGCAGCATTTTTTTTATTGCAATTGAAAACTTCCACTACAGTACAGGCATACCCCGCTTTAAGTACACTCACTTTAAGTACACTCGCGAGTAAGTACATATCGCCCAATAGGCAAACGGCAGCTCACGCATGCGCCTGTCAGCACGTCCTGAACAGCAATACTGGCTCCCTACCTGTTCCAAAGTTGTGCGCAAGCGGGGAGACTATAGAGCCTGTTACAAATGCGTTATTTATATCAGTTATGCACATATATGATGATTACAGTACAGTACATGCATCGATAAGTGGAAAAAGGTAGTGCTTCACTTTAAGTACATTTTCGCTTTACATACATGCTCCGGTCCCATTGCGTACGTTAATGCGGGGTATGCCTGTATATATTTGCAATTGTGTGCTTACATGTGCTATCCCATAGCTGAGCTAGAAACAACTTTTTGTAAATAATTATCTTCTCTAAACAAATGCAACCATGTTTAAAGCAAAAACAAAAACGGCAACCTTGGTTTCTTTGGAAATTAGCCATGGTATGGTTTTCTTCATGGCCTCTGAGTGGGGAACAGTTCGTCAATCAGGTATATCCTCTGACCCTACTGTATACCACACTGTTAATCCGAAAGCCAATAAAAATAAGGGAATGGTGTGAGAGGGAACATCAGACACACCCTTTTCAAATCTTTGCTCAACATGTTTACATGTTCAAAAATACTAATAGGTGTGAGATATTTATAAAAGGCATCAATCACCAAGATGTAACCTCTTAAACATGCCCCTGCTATCAATACACTTTTGGTCCTTACAGGGCTGCTTGTATAACAGTTGTGCAAATGAGGTGGTTCAAGTTAAAGCCACTTGTAAACCTATAACAGACACTCAATTCCTATTGGTTCTGGAAGTGAAGTTAAGACATTATATTTATTTACAGATAATCTATTCTAAAAGCAACAAATCAGTTTAAATATATTGGGCTTTGGAACTCCCATAACATAGACTGAGTATAACCAGGTGTGTAACTGGTATGTTGCATTCCTGCAGAAAAAGAGATACAGTTCAGAATGAGACTAGAACATAAGGCTGTAGAAAAACAACACAATTGAAGTAAGTCTCCAGAGATGCAAAACTTCTCTCAACGGTCCCTACTTAGACATTAAATACATGTTTTAAGTACTAGCTTACTAGCTGCAGACACTGGATACAAAGGACAGAAGAATTCAATTTCTACATGTTAACCAAATACCCCCACACACACACACTCACACACTGAGGCAAGGCTATACTATTAACCCTAATTGTGTGCTGTGCTTAAAGAAAACAATTTGTTCTTTGACAAACGTCTCCATGTCAGACTCGCTTTCCTTCAACATATACATAGCTGGTTAAGATACAATGATTATGCTCTACAACCAATCATTCCAGTAAGCAATAAAGTTCTAAAATGGCTAATAAGAATGATATTATATAAATATTTTGTTGGGGAAATAAATTAAATAAAGGCTTCATTTTATTTGACATTCAGTTTGTGTCTTTTCATTATATTATGATTTGAAATTTTACATATTTTCGTATGCCATTCTAATACCATTTTGTAGTTCCACGTTTTAGTAGCCATATTGATCCTGTGGAATTGTAGATTAATTGTAGTTAGTGATACTGTACAGTACCTTACAGAGGACCAACACGAGAGATCTTCACAGGTGAAATTATAATGTATAGAGCTTTGGTAATCTCACGTGGCTATTGTTTTTTGTAACTTATTATTTTCTTTAGATGCAAAAACAGAGAAGGTAGCGCTAACTATATATAGTAATATACCCTAATAGGAGGATTAACCTCACATAGGGGGCTGCCTAAATACTAAAACTGACCCCCTGGTCAGATCAAAAAACAGAAAAGGAATATAGTATTAAAATGGCGCCGACGTGAAAAGGATATATTCACCAAGGAGAAACCGATATGGATTCCAGACAGTAGAGTTGTGCTTAAAGAAAATACAAAAAAACACAAAACATAGTGTAATACTGCAGATACAGAACAACATACAATGTAACACAAATATTCAAGAAATATATATCAGCTGAGATCAAGGGTGATGGGATAGGAAAACATTTAATAAAATGGATTTAAAACACTGGACATAAAAACATATACAAATAATATAAACACAATAAGAATAAAACTATTGATTGGACAATAAGTATGGGACAAAAAATCAGCTACACCAGGTGGAATGCCCACTCACCGGACGAAGAATATAAACAGGCGGTGGATAAATCTGAGAGTATCCCCTCTCTTTCAGGTCACACAGCTACTGCACCGAGATCTGCAACGGGAAGGTAGCTGCACACATCAGACCGCATACGTTCGCGGCTACCCGTTGCAGATCTCGGTGCAGTAGCTGTGTGACCTGAAAGAGAGGGGATACTCTCAGATTTATCCACCGCCTGTTTATATTCTTCGTCCGGTGAGTGGGCATTCCACCTGGTGTAGCTGATTTTTTGTCCCATACTTATTGTCCAATCAATAGTTTTATTCTTATTGTGTTTATATTATTTGTATATGTTTTTATGTCCAGTGTTTTAAATCCATTTTATTAAATGTTTTCCTATCCCATCACCCTTGATCTCAGCTGATATATATTTCTTGAATATTTGTGTTACATTGTATGTTGTTCTGTATCTGCAGTATTACACTATGTTTTGTGTTTTTTTGTATTTTCTTTAAGCACAACTCTACTGTCTGGAATCCATATCGGTTTCTCCTTGGTGAATATATCCTTTTCACGTCGGCGCCATTTTAATACTATATTCCTTTTCTTATTATTTTCTTTAGATTTTGATAAACAGGGAAAGGGATACAGAAAGAGAAAAAAAAAAGGTTGGGGGGAGTGGGTACCACCACTTTAACACCTGGATACAAAATTACAAAACAGCAATGGCGCCATACATCTTAACTCCACAAATTACACAGAAATACCAGCTGTCAGAGAGAGAATACAATCCACATTCCGCAGTGAGCTCATGGGTCTATTGTTAAAGTGCATTGTTACAGCACAGTGAGAATAAAATATATATACCGAATGGCAATAAAAAGGGTTGCAGATGAAGTGGACTGGTGAGAGTATTAACATAAAAAAGTAGGCACGAAAAAGAGCTCCCCATTTGGTGCACCAAAGTCAAAAAAGTTGTGTAATGTAGTTGATTTAAAATATAAAATGTAGTCCATATAAATTAAAAGGAATTGGCGCTTAGAATAAAGCAAGTGAAATAAAATAACTCAGTGATCGGTGTAGTTACCAATAGATCTGACTGGTCATAAATTCAAAGTATGGGGTACAATACCTAATAAGTCAGCATTTTGACACTAATAGGTTGATGGTGATATATAATCAGCGCAATATATCATTCATAATCATGATTTTATATAGTGTGTGTAAACTGTTGAAATGTATTGGGATACAAGATCTGTCAGATATTGACTCTATGGAGCACCTCACTTCAAAAAGGGTTTGAACAACTGTAACTATTTTCATGGTGGTAACAATAAGATGTTTCAATTATTGTAGCAAGGACAGTGCCTCATTTAAGGCATATCACATTTATGTATGTGAGCTATAGCAAGCAAAATAATATGATGTATCAATGTGGCAATACTGTAGTGGTTGATCTAATAATTTGTTAAACCCACAGAACAAACCCCTAGAGGGAAATTCAGTGATAGATCTCTGAATATTCAGCACATATACACGTAGCACACTGGGAGACAAGGAACATATATTATTAAACCTGTTCCACTAGTTAATGTGTACAAATCCTGTTTTGCAATCAGTATGCTGAATTAATACACTTTAGTACATGAAACTGGTAAGTCTAGCTGAATAGTATGGTACATATAACCACAGTGGACACTCCTCTATGGTAGTTTGTGATAGCTAACACTCCAAATAATCGGTAAACTGCCTAACTTCAATGCCACGTTTAAGGCATATCATAATGAAAACCTCATTAGGCTGCCAGAGCACCTGATGTTGTAATGATATATTACATGGTAGTTGGACATACTGTAAAGGTTGATCCTGCAGTCTATTAGGTCCACAGATAGAACCCTAGAGAATAATATAGTAATGAACTCCTGGATTTTCAACATATATCTAAGTAGCACACTGGGAGACAAGGAATGTATGTGCTTAAACCTTTTCCCCATTTGATACCTTCTCCTGCCTCATTGGTCGCCTTTTCCTTTATATGCTCAGCTGTGCCACTGGCACATTGGCTGAGCATAATCCTATCTTCCCTTGTGTTCATTGTTTCCTAGCCTTCGCAGTCTTATCTCTCTGTTCGCAGCTCTCTGTTATTGACCCGGCTTGAATTGGACTACACTTTTCTGTACTCCTGACCCCAGCTATCTACGACAAACTGCACCTCTCCAACCCTGACCTCAGCACCCGTACAATGACTATTCTCCCCTCTCCAAACCTGACCCCGGCTAATAGTACCTGCAACAATCCGTACCTCTCTAATCTCAGACCAAGGCAAGTATATCGACTATCTGTACCTCTCCAACCCAGACCCGGCTACCTCGACCAACCTATACTCCAGGCGCACCCACGCGGCTGTGGGTGGTGTTTATATCCTTCCCCACGTCAGCCCCATGGTCACACCTTTTTTGGGGTGAGCACATCGTGACAAACAGCGTATTAACTGCTCGAGGGATTGATTGGTCCGTTCGGTTTGACCATAGATTTGAGGGTGGTATCCGGAAGAAAAGTGGAGAGCAGTGCCCAGTTGTTGACAGAATGCCCCCCAGAATTTAGAAATTAACCATGAACCTTGATCCGAGACAATGACAAGGGGGTTCTATGAAAACGAAAAATCTCCCTGATGAAAACTTCCGATAATCTGAGAGCATTGGCTTGTGCTTTTGTGATGTCCCTTAAAGCGTCGAAGGTGTTGACTGAGAGTATACAAGATGAGGGAAGTATAGTCTCCTGATGATCCTCCATCTTGTCCTCTACCAAGAATTGTCAGGAGAGAGCGTCTGCTTTCCCATTCTTAGAACCGGGAAGATTAGAAATGATAAAGTTGAATCTAGAGAAAAAAAAAGACCAACGTGCCTGTCGTGACCCCAGGTGACGCGCACCTTCAATATACAATAGGTTTTTATGATCAGTCAGAATGGTGACAGGGTTCTCTGTACCTTCAAGTAGATGTCTCCACTCTTCTAAGGCCATATTAATGGCCAGGATTTCACAGTTTCCCACGTCATAATTCTGTTCCGCGGAAGAATAAAAAAAATAAAAAAAGCACAAGGGTGAAGTCTGGCCTGAGAGGTTTTTCTCTGGGACAACACTGCTCCGGCTCCAACATCAGTGGCATCTACCTCGAGCGTGAAGGGCAGTCCATGGTCCGGATGCACAAGCACAGGCGCTGAGACAAATGCTTTCTTCAATTTTTGGAAATCCATAGTAGCTTCGGGAGACCAAATCGCTGGATCAGCTCCTTTAGGAGTCAAGGCTGTATTTGGCGCTATGTTACGCCGGTGCTGCCCGCAGACCAGACCCGTTCCTTTCACTGAGATGAGGAACGTATAGAAGCACGCACCCGCAGCAAAGGGAGCGTGTCCGGAGTGTGGTGATTTTGGCGTTGCCAGGCCAGGTGTATTTCGCTAGCAATACTTGCCGGTACCGGTGTAGAAATGCCGTTGTCGTTGCCGTTAGCCAAGGTCTGGGATTGGAGAATACTGGAAGGTCGTTTGTCCAAGCAGGGGTCTAGAGCCAGAGAGAGACGTCCGCCAAGCCAAGTCGTAACCTGAGTGAATGAGAGAGAAAACGCCAGAGTAGTAATCCAAGTGAAAACTATGTCGAGCAATGAATGATAGGAAGGACTGGCATTATAAAGTGTGGCTGACCAATCAGAAGTGAAGGCAGACCTGGAGGACTGCGTGGAGCCATCCTGGATAGGTTCCCTTGATTGGCAGACAGGTGAGGACTCTTGTCTTGACAGGAGATCATATTCCTGTATTGGGGGCGGGTCTTCACTGCCAGAGCAGTGAATAAATTAACTTCGCCCGGCGCGCGCTGTTCAGGCGCGCGCCCGAGCAACATGGCGGCCGCGTGAGGTACTGCTGGAAACCGGGGACGCCGAGGACGCCGGGGAACCCCCAGAACCGACGGAGGTGAGTGGCGCTGGCGAGGTGTGCGCGCCACGGCAGCAGGAGGGAATATATCAGCAGAGGAACCAGGGCGCGGGCGCCATGATCCCTGATTCCTCACAGTACCCCCCCCTTCAGGATCGGCCTCAGGACGATCCTTCCATGGTTTTGATGGAAACTTCTTACGAAAGCGTTTGAGGAGTCCTGGAGCATGAATATCTTTCAGGGGTACCCATGACCTCTCTTCAGGTCCAAAACCTCTCCAGTGGACCAAGAAGTGGACTTTACCTCTTGAAAGACGGGAATCCAGTAGAGCCTGTATTTCATACTCTTCGTTACCCTGTACCATCACAGGATCTGGTTTCGAAGTGTGATCCGGAAAGAGGCTACTGGAGATAAAAGGTTTGAGAAGTGAGGTGTGAAAGACATTCGGAATTCTCATGCTTTGAGGAAGTTGGAGTCGAAAAGAAACCGGATTAACCTGCTCCAAAATGGAAAAGGGACCCAGGAACCTAGGAGCCAATTTGAGGGAAGGCGTTTTGAGACGGATGTTCTTGGATGATAGCCAAACCTTGTCCCCGGGTTTGTATTCGGGTGCCGGACGACGGTGACGATCAGCCTGATTTTTAGATGTCAAGGATGCTTTTTGTAATGCAGATTGTATTCTGGACCAAGAGTCTTGTAGGAGAGCAATATGTTCGTCCACGGCTGGTACCCCAGAGGATTCTTTAGTAATAGGTAGGCGAGCCGGATGGAATCCGTAGTTGATAAAGAAGGGAGTCTCGTGGGTAGACTCATTCCTGGAAGAATTGAATGCGTACTCAGCCCAGATAAGTAATTCTGCCCAGTCATCCTGAGAATTAGAGACGAAGCACCTTAAGTATTTCTCGAGGGATTGATTAACCCTCTCGGTCTGTCCGTTGGATTGAGGGTGATATCCAGAAGAAAAGGAAGACGAGATACCTAGTCTCTTGGTGAAATTTCTCCAGAACTTGGAGACGAACTGGGAACCCCGATCGGACACGATGGATGTAGGAATCCCATGGATCCGGAAAATCTCTTTGGCAAAAATATCCGCAAGGGCGGGTGAGGAGGGTAATCCTTTGAGAGGGATAAAGTGTGCCATCTTGGAAAACCGATCTACTACCACAAGAATGGTATTCATGCCATTCGACCTAGGCAACTCCACAATAAAATCCATCGAAATGTGGGACCAGGGACGCTCCGGAATAGGTAAAGGTAAGAGAAGACCCTGAGGTTTCTGACGAGGAATCTTGTTACGCGCACATACCGGACAGGACCGTGTAAATTCCAGAATGGTTTTAGCCATATTGGGCCACCAAAAGGTACGACGGATGAGGTCCAAGGTTTTCTTGAATCCAGGATGCCCTGCCGAACGGACGGCGTGTCCCCAGTCCAGTATTTCAGGGATAAATTTGGGTTCCACATACAAAGAGTCTTTAGGAACCACAAGACCGGACGGGATGTTCTCTTGAGACTTGATGATCCTCTCCAGATTCTTGAATGCCACAGCTGCTAAGATTCTTTGTTTAGGGAGGATGGACTCAGTGGTTTTCTCTGATCTCTCTTCAGAAGAGTATTGCCGGGAGAGAGCATCCGCCTTGACGTTCTTAGTGCCGGGAATGTATGAGAGAACAAAATTGAATCTAGAGAAAAATAACGACCAGCGAGCTTGGCGAGGACCTAAGCGACGGGCATTCTCAATGTACAATAAGTTCTTATGGTCCGTAAGGATGGTGAATGGCTCTTTTGACCCCTCCAGAAGATGTCTCCATTCTTGAAGAGCCATTTTGACGGCCAAAAGTTCCCTATTGCCCACGTCATAATTCCTCTCTGCCGATGAAAATCTTTTGGAGAAAAACCCGCAAGGATGAAGTTTATCCTGAGAAGAAAATTTCTGCGACAGAACCGCCCCAGCCCCACAGTCCGAAGCGTCAACCTCTAAGGTGAAGGGGAAATTCGTGTTAGGGTGTCGAAGGATGGGAGCAGAGACAAAAGTTTGTTTCAGTGTCTCGAATGCCGTGACAGCTTCTGGAGACCAAGATGAAGGGTCTGCACCTTTTTTGGTCAGTGCCGTGATAGGAGCGACAATGGTGGAAAAGTTGCGGATAAACTTCCGGTAATAATTAGAAAAACCCAAAAACCGTTGAACAGATTTGAGGGAATTGGGTTGTGGCCAATCCATGACGGCCTTTAGCTTCTCTGGGTCCATGGCCAAACCTTTGTTGGAGATGATGTATCCGAGAAAAGAAGTGGTAGACTGATGAAAAATGCATTTCTCCATTTTAGCAAACAACCGGTTCTCGCGGAGGCGTGAAAGCACAAACTTCGTATGGATGATATGATCCTGTAAGTTTTGAGAAAAAATAAGGATGTCATCCAGGTATACAATGACAAATATATTAAGAACGTCTCGGAAGATGTCATTGATGAAGTCCTGAAAAACTGCCGGTGCGTTGCATAACCCGAAGGGCATCACTAGATATTCGTAGTGTCCGCTACGGGTGTTGAAGGCAGTCTTCCATTCATCGCCCTCCCGGATGCGGATGAGGTTGTATGCCCCACGGAGATCCAGTTTAGTAAAGAGATTGGCCCCCTGAAGTCTATCAAAGAGTTCGGAGATGAGTGGGAGTGGATAACGATTCTTCACCGTGATATGGTTCAGACCCCGGTAATCAATACATGGTCTGAGAGTACCATCTTTCTTTTTGACAAAGAAGAATCCAGCCCCCGCAGGAGAATTGGAATGACGTATGAAGCCCCGCTTAAGATTCTCACGAATATATTCGTCCATAGCTTTGGTCTCGGGCAACGAGAGAGGATAAGATTTGGCTTTCGGCAAGGTATAACCAGGTACCAGATCAATCGGACAATCGTAGGAACGATGAGGAGGTAGAAGTTCAGACTGAGCCTTGCTGAAAACGTCCAAGAATTCGGCGTATGGAGAAGGCAACTCCCTCAGAGAACTTGATGTATTGGCTAATAGAAAGGATGGTTGCTTGATAGAGGAAAAGGGTTTCTCTGACCTTGACCTCCAGTTAATAGGGTTAGGAGACACCCAATCGATGAGTGGATTATGCTTCTGTAACCAGGGCAAGCCAAGCGTGATAGGTGTTCCTGGGGCATGAATAACATCAAAACCCAGAGTCTCTTTGTGAGAATGAGTAGAAAGGGTGATAGGTCCGGTCTCTAAGGAGATATAAGCTGGGGTGAGAGGTCGATTATCAATCCCGACCAAGGCAACGGGAGAGTCCTTCCTGGAAAGCGGAATTTGATTTTGCTCAGAAAAGGTTTGATCTATGAAATTCCCTCCTGCGCCGGAATCGATAAATGCGGCAGTGGAGGTGCGGAAAGTCGGTCCTGAAAGGGAGACGGGAATAGTCAATCTTTTGGGAAGTTCCCTTCTGGGAGGGGGACAAGGAGATTCAGTACCCAGAGAGCGCCCCTTCGTACTCACTGGGCTTAGTCGTTTCCCGGAGATGGAGGATGGTTACGGGTACGCTGCTCAGAAGCTCCGCAATGATGGCACGATTCCCCAGTAGAGCGAAGTTGTCGTGACGGTACCCGAGGTTGCTGAACTCCAAGTTGCATCGGCTCTGGAGCCTCCAGCGCCGGTAACAGGGATACGACGGGTCTCTGGTTAGTAGAGAACCTGGAAAAGGAAGCACGGAAAGGCGTAGCCCGGGGAAGCTGACGCTGAGCGCGGCGTACCTGAAGGCGCTGATCCATACGAGAAGCCAGGGTGATGAGATCCTCCAGTAACTCTGGCCTGGTGTGGGAAGCAAGTTCATCCTTCAGAGACTCCGATAGACCTTTCCAGAAGGCGGCGACTAAAGCCTCCTGACCCCAATGAGTCTCAGCTGCTACGGTTCTGAATTCCAAGGCGTATTGACCCACAGGCCGACGTCCCTGTGTAAGCTCTAGCAGGGTATCAGAAGCAGTCTCTTGACGTGCGGGGATATCAAAAACCTGTCGAAAGTCCCGTCTGAAGGCCGCGTAATCGCGGGTAATATCAGGGCGTAGTTCCCAGATCGGAGAGGCCCATGCCAGTGCATTACCTGTGAGCAGACTATATACGTAGGCTACCTTTTTCCGGCCAGTAGCATACAGCTGGGGAGCCATCTCGAACTGGATCTCGCACTGGTTGAGAAAGCCACGACAGGTGTGTGGATCCCCTGCGTAGGGCCTTGGAGCCGGAATCTTCGGAACTGAAAATGAAGTGGAAGATAAGTCAGGCTGCGCCGGGGGTGCAGCCGCAGGCGGAGCCTGTAAAGGGCGGTCCGATACCTGTTGGGAGAGGAGAGCCACTTGATCCGTTAAGGCCTGTATTTGTTGGTACATGGCCGTCATCATAGAGTCCACAGTCTGGTCTGCGTCTTGTGGGCTCGACATAATGTTACGCCGGTGCTGCCCGCAGACCAGACCCGTTCCTTTCACTGAGGTGAGGAACGTATAGAAGCACGCACCCGCAGCAAAGGGAGCGTGTCCGGAGTGTGGTGATTTTGGCGTTGCCAGGCCAGGTGTATTTCGCTAGCAATACTTGCCGGTACCGGTGTAGAAATGCCGTTGTCGTTGCCGTTAGCCAAGGTCTGGGATTGGAGAATACTGGAAGGTCGTTTGTCCAAGCAGGGGTCTAGAGCCAGAGAGAGACGTCCGCCAAGCCAAGTCGTAACCTGAGTGAATGAGAGAGAAAACGCCAGAGTAGTAATCCAAGTGAAAACTATGTCGAGCAATGAATGATAGGAAGGACTGGCATTATAAAGTGTGGCTGACCAATCAGAAGTGAAGGCAGACCTGGAGGACTGCGTGGAGCCATCCTGGATAGGTTCCCTTGATTGGCAGACAGGTGAGGACTCTTGTCTTGACAGGAGATCATATTCCTGTATTGGGGGCGGGTCTTCACTGCCAGAGCAGTGAATAAATTAACTTCGCCCGGCGCGCGCTGTTCAGGCGCGCGCCCGAGCAACATGGCGGCCGCGTGAGGTACTGCTGGAAACCGGGGACGCCGAGGACGCCGGGGAACCCCCAGAACCGACGGAGGTGAGTGGCGCTGGCGAGGTGTGCGCGCCACGGCAGCAGGAGGGAATATATCAGCAGAGGAACCAGGGCGCGGGCGCCGCGATCCCTGATTCCTCACACGCTACCACGGAGGGGAAATTTTTAATAAATCTCCGATAGTAGTTAGCAAAACCCAGGAACCTCTGTTCGACTTTGATAGTCATGCGACAAGGCCAATCTACCACTGCCTTCACCTTGGCTGGGTGCAAAAAAAGCACAAGGGTGAAGTCTGGCCTGAGAGGTTTTTCTCTGGGACAACACTGCTCCGGCTCCAACATCAGTGGCATCTACCTCGAGCGTGAAGGGCAGTCCATGGTCCGGATGCACAAGCACAGGCGCTGAGACAAATGCTTTCTTCAATTTTTGGAAATCCATAGTAGCTTCGGGAGACCAAATCGCTGGATCAGCTCCTTTAGGAGTCAAGGCTGTATTTGGCGCTACCACGGAGGGGAAATTTTTAATAAATCTCCGATAGTAGTTAGCAAAACCCAGGAACCTCTGTTCGACTTTGATAGTCATGCGACAAGGCCAATCTACCACTGCCTTCACTTTGGCTGGGTCCATGGCGAGTCCAGTGTCGGAAATGATGAATCCCAAGAAGGAAGTTGTGGTCTGATGAAATTGGCATTTTTCCAATTTGGCAAAAATGTGATTCTCTCGTAATCTTTGAAGAGCCTGTTTAACGTGTCCCGAATGTTCCTGTACAGTCTTAGAAAAAAATCAAAGATGTCATCCAAGTAAACAGTCACGTATAGGTTGAGCAGATCCCTGAAGATCTCATTTACAAATCTTGAAACACCGCGGGTGCATTACAGAGTTCGATGGGCATTACCAGGTACCCACAGTGTCCATCCCGTGTGTTAAAGGCCGTCTTCCACACATCTCCTTGCCAAATTCTTACCAAATTGTAGGCTCTTTGCAGATCCAACTTGGTTAAGATTGTGGCGCCCTGTGTTCTGTCGAAAAGCTCCGAAATCAGCGGTAGTGGATATCGATTCTTTATCGTCACTTTATTGAGAACCCGGTAGTCGATGCAGGGTCTGAGTGAACCGTCCTTCTTTACGGAAAAAAAACCTGCATCCGCAGGTGATGACGATTTACGGATGAATCCCCTCTGGAGGTTTTTCTGGATATATTCCTTCATAGCCTTGGTTTCGGGAGGAGACAGCGGATAGGAGCATCCTCGCGGAGGGATGACGCCTGGCAGGAGGTCAATGGGACAATCGAAAAGTCTTGTCAAGGACATCCTGAAATTATTTTGTAATTGTGGTTTAACCTGTTCTAGTAGGGATACCCCAGCTAGACCTTTGGAAGAGATCAGACAATTATCCTGGCAATGAAGGCTCCACTGGAGAGGCAGTGACTCCATCCAGTCAATGCAAGGATTGTGTAACTGAAGCCAAGGAAGACCCAGAATGATGTCAACTGAGGGCATAAGAATGGCATCCAGTTGAATTTTCTCGAGATGGTTCTCGCTGATCTGTAAGGAGATAGGTATGGTTTGCAGGGATATAAAGGCGGGTTGTAGAGGATTGCTATCTATGGCTTCGAGCCCTATGGCTGATCCTTGAAAATTAAGGGAATCTTGTTCTTCTCAGCGAACTGCTGGTCAATGAAACCCTCCAGACCCGGAATCTAGGAAGGCTCGTGTGGTGGTCCTGAAGGTGTCTCCAGAAAGGATGATGGGGACAAAAATCCTGATTGATAATTTGGGAGGAGAAGAAGATAAGGTTCCCAGCGTTTCTTGCCGGCAGATAATTGGGTACCTCCCAACTGCATAGGTTCCTCTTAGGCTGGGGAAGGAGAATCCAAGGTTCCTGTAGGGCTAGTAAAGAATGGTTGTGTACCTCGTTGGTGTCTCTCTCTCTCTCTCTCTCTCTCTCTCGGTTCTTTTCTCTAGAAGTCATTGGTCTATCCGTATGCATAGGGCCACAAGATCCTCTAATCCAGCGGGGCGTTCGTGAGCAGCCAGTTGATCCTTGAGGTTTTCAGACAACCCTTGCCAAAACGCTGCAGTGAAAGCCTCGTCATTACAGCTGGTCTCGGCGGCTATGGTGCGAAAATTCACCGTGTAGCGGACAAAAGAACGGTTACTCTGAGAAATGTTTACGAGAGATGAGGCAGCGGTTACCTTTCGTCCTGGGGTATCGAATACTCTCCGGAATTCCTTGGTGAAGCGGTTGATGTCGCAGGTAAGATCCGACCTCTGTTCCCAAATGGATGAGCCCCATGCCAGAGCGTCATCCGTCAGTAGTGATATGATGTATGCCACCTTAGAGCATTGAGAGATAAAACGAGAAGGCAACAGTTCAAAGTGAATGGATCACTGATTCAAAAACCCTCGACAGCCCAAGGGGTCACCTCCATAATGGTTGGGGGTGGGTAGTCATGACTCAGAAGCCAGGTTTGATGGAACGGATGTAGGGATGGAAGCCACTGGTGGGGTAGTGTGAGGGTGCTCACGTTTGATCTGGTCACTAATGTTTTGCACTGAGCGTTGGAGCAGTTCCATTCGCTGGTCATTTTGAGCCAAGTATTTTTCCACTTTGTTGAACATACTGGCGTGTGTATTCAATAGTCGACCCACCTCAGTGGGGTCCATGTTTGTTGGGCTGAGCATACTGTCATGTGTGCTCACCACAAACCGGACAGAACCGCGAGCTGAGGTGGGGATGTAGATAACCACCGACCTACAACCGCGAGATCGAGTCCGGATTGCAGAGTCAGGGTTGTGTAGCCGGTTCAGGGTAGGAGAGTTCAGGTAGGTAAAGGTACTTTCCGTAGTCAGGGGTTGGAGAGAGGAGAGTAGTCATAATCCGTAGCCGAGGTCGAGGAGAGGAGAGATCGGGAATCCTGAAGCGAGCCGAGGTCCAAGGGTCAGAGAAGGCAGAAGTCCAGGTACAAGCTGAGTTCACAACGAATAGACAGGGCAAGGCACAGCAACAGCAAGGAACTACTATTAGCAAGCACAGGTACATAAACAGGAGTTTATGCACAGCCAATTGTCTAGGGGATGACTGGGCATATAAAGGGCCAGGGTCCAATAGGAAGGCTGCAGGGAGTTTGGTCATTAGACATAAGCTGTGTGCTGATAGGAGGAAACAGGATGTATGGCAGGTGAGTAGCAGCTGAGATTAATGTTAAGATCATTACTTACAGTGCGGTGTGCACTTGCAGGTAGCATGCGGCGTGTGCCGCCTGCATCACCACTGAGCTCGTCCCCCAAGACTGCATCACCAGAGTGGAGCGCAAAGTCCATCCCTGTAGCGTTCTTCCTCCTGGCAGTATGGTGCAATCACCTAGACAGAGCCCTGCGCATCCGCCATGATGCAGCGTGACACGTCCCGGGGCGGAATTTAGCCCCAATCCTGACAGGAACATCCATGCGGAGGAATAGTGCCAGGCAGTAGAGCGATAGGACAGTTGAATGCCTGTTGAGGTGGCAGTTGTTTGGCTCGGGCCTTGTTGAATACATCTTGAAATTCTGCGTAGATGTCAGGCAACTGAAGGTCTACCTGTTCCGGTACTGATATCCCAGCTAGACTTTTAGAAGCGCAATTCTCAAGGCAATGAGGACTCCATTGGAGAGGCAGCGACTCTGTTCAGTCTATGCGGGGGTTATGTAGTTGGAGCCAAGGTAATCCCAAAATGACGTTGACTGAAGGCGTATGAATGGCATCCAGTTGAATTTTCTCGGTGTGACATTCTCCAGCCTGTAGATATAAAGGCGGGTTATAGGGGACGACCATCGATGGCTTCCAGCTCTATGGGACAGTCCTTGTATATCAAAGGGATTTTGTTTTTCTCGGCGAACCCTTGATCAATGAAGTTCCCATCTGACCCAGAGTCCAGAAAGACACGTGTGGTGGCCCTGAAGTTGTCCCTGAGTAGTGTGATGGGAATGAAGATTCTAGTTGAAAGTTTGGGAGGAGAAGAAGATATGGTTCCCAGTGTGACCCTCCAGGCTCTCACTGAGATTTTGGCGTTTCCCGATTTGAGAGGACAAGCAATTACCAGGTGTCCAGAGTTAGAGTAGAGGCAGAGGCCAGCATTACGTCTGCACTGTTTCTCGCCAGCTGACAGTCTGCTAACTCCAAGCTGCATAGGTTCCTCCAAAGCCAGGGGAGGAAGGTTAACGACTCCTGTGGATTGCGTAAGAAGAGGCTGCATACCTTGTTGGCGCCAGTTTCTCTCTGTTCTCCTCTCCTGGAGCCGTTGGTCCATCCGGATTCAAAGTGCGATGATGTCCTCTAGTTCAGTGGGACGTTCCTGTGCCGCAAGTTCGTCCTTGAGTCTTTCGGACAAGCCTTGCCAGAAGGCCCGCGGTCAAGGCCTCATTGTTCCAGCCAGTCTCAGCGGCTATGGTCCGGAATTCGACCGTGTATCGAGCCATAGGACGGTTACCTTGAGAAATATTCAAAAGGGAATAGGAGGCAGTTACCTTGCGTCCAGGTGTATCAAATACCCTGCGAAATTCATTAGTGAAGCGTGTGATGTCACCGATGAGGTCCAGTCTCTGCTCCCAGATGGAAGAAGCCCATGCCCAGGCGTCATCCATTAGCAAGGATACAATGTACGCCACTTTAGATCGCTGAGACGAAAGCGAGGTGCAATAGTTCGAAGTGAATAGAACATTGGTTCAAAAAGCCGCAAAAGCGCAGAGGATCGCTGCCGTAGCAGTTGGGAGTAGGTAGTCATGGTTCAGAGGCTGTGGTCATTGGAATGGGTGCTGGGACAGGAGTTGCTGGGGTGCAGAGAGAGAGGGGCCACCTTGGGTCTGGTCAGTAATGGCTTGAACCGAGCGGTGGAGTTGCTCCATACGTTGGTCATTTTGTGCCAAGTTTTTTTCCAGCTTATCAAACATGGTGGCATGGGCGTGCAAAAGTCACCTCAGCGGGTCTATGTTTGTGTGGCTGAGCATACTCTAACGAGTGCTCACCACAAACAAGGCAGGACCACAAGGCTGAGGTGGGGATGTTGGTAGCCACCAGCCTACAACCGAGCAGCCACATCCGTAGTGCAGAGTGGTAGTCGTGTAGCTGGGCCAGGGTAGGAGAAGTCGGATTGGTCGAGGTACTTGCTGTTGTCTAGGAGTGGAGAGATCAGATTGTCGTTGTGCGGTGCCAGGGTCCAGAGGTATAGAATATAGAATAGTCGTATCCGTAGCCGTGGTCCAGGGGTCAGAGAAGGTAGGAGTCCGGGTGTAAGCTGATTGTATAGTGATGTAGAGACTGACGCTCAATATAAGTGTAGACTCATAGCATAACTGTAGGAATAAAGGTAGATGGGAACTTGTCATAAATCCATAACATCATGTATGTGATAAGGAATTAAGGGGGGGCAAAAATAAAGAACCTAGCGGTCAGTCAGCCAGACTGCCGCAGATGTGGTCCCACCGCACACCCCACTTAAGAAACACACTTCCCCATATACACTACCGACCAACTTTATTCTTACTTGGCTAGCTCCGCGAATTTCGGAATATCCCGGTGATGTGCGGTTTTGTATCGTTTTCTCCCGGGGTATATAGCGTTATATCGCGCCCGTGATTTAAGCATTTTATTCCCGCTGGCTGCAATACTGCAATGCCATGTAAAAACCAATGGGGGCGTTTGCGAGCTGTTGTCTTTGAAGCTGAGAAATTCATGAATTGTAATGCAGTATATACTGTATATATACAGTATATACTGTATAACAACAACCCCTATAACCCCTAACATACACATACAGTACTGTATATGCACATCAATGATACTATAGGCCGTCCCCTGGCGATATGTGTTTGCAGCAGAGAGAGAACCGCTGCTCTCTCTGCGCAAACATCTGCACATTAAAAATTATTTAAAATACATTTTTATTCATAGTGTAGATGTGCAGGGGGTCTCCGGAGCTGAACCGCGTTGGTTTCAGGTCCGGGGACCCCCTGCTTCCCGAGATACAGCCCCGTTTATGAGGTGCCGGTATCCCTCTGCATTTAAAGGTCCCGATCACGTGACCGTGACATGTAAACCAAGCAGAGGGATACCGGCACCCCCTAAAGGGGCCTGTATCTCGGGAAGCAGGGGGTCCCCGGACCTAAAACAAAAACGTTTCTGCTCCGGAGACCCTCTGCACATGTACAGTATAAATAAAACACATATTTAAATAAACACTCGTTCCTTACATTAGCAGCTATGTGCTATGGTAACGAAGCAGCATTTCTGTATTTTAATAATATTGTACAGTGAGCAGGGGGTTCCTTGAGCCAGAAATTAATGCTCAGGGGACCCCCTGCTCCTGCACAATATTATTAAAAATACAGAAATGCTGCTTCATTACCATAGCTGATAGCCGCTAAGGCAATGAAGGGGTTAACCCACCGTGCCACCTTTATTGTGGGTAGCGGGGGTGGGTGAAGGGGGTATTTCGCCTTGGTGTGAGTTTAGGACTTGCGGGGGGGTAGCGGGGGGGTTGCGGGTGCACGTAACCCCTTCACGACCGTAGCAGTTTATTTTTACATTCAGGGTTTGTTCCGTGGTTCTGCGTGGGACCTCTGGAGACCACCTGTGGTTTCCTCGGGTATCCCACGGGTACCAGGCTGGTGGTTCCACGGGTGACACATGTGGGGATGAAGATGTGTGGTCTCACTTCTGTGGGGGCACCGCCGACCCGTAGTCTCCGGGGATGAAGCTGTGTGGTCCCACTTCTGTGGGGGCACCGCCGACCCGTAGGTGCGGGGATGATGATGTGTGGTCCCACTTCTGTGGGGGCACCGTGGACCCATATTGAGCACCCGTGAGTTCCCCAGACCCCCGTGGGAATCACCTGAGGCCCCACAGACACCCGTGGGTCTGACCCGGGGTCCCAGACATCCTTGGGCCTAACGTGGGGACCCAATTGTGGCCCACGGTGACCCAAGGAGACCACCTGGGGGCCATGGTGCTGACGGCACCCACCAGCAGGCCTCCAGAACCTGTTTAAATAGGGCTGCTGGTACCCTGTAGGTCTGTCCAGGTGCCCCGCCAGCCCACCGGGGACTCGCGTGGGGCTGCGTTATGAACCCTGTATGTAAAAGGATAAATCTTGTATTTATGGGGGGGCACAGGGGGTGGGTAATGTATTTAATAAATAGAATGATGTTTATTGTGGGTCCCTGTGTTGTTTTTATTGTGGGTACTGGGGGTGGGGGGGGGGGGTGTTTCCCCAACGGTATGTGGGTAGGCCTCCCTTGTGGGTACTGGGTGAGGGTGGTTAGGCCTCACGGGGGGGGGGGTTAGTGTGGGAGGGTATGTAGGCATCCCGAGTGGTGTGTGAGGGTGGGTTAACCCCTTAATGACTGTAGCGGTTAATAACCGCTATGGTGATTAAGGGGTTAGGGGACATTACTTTGGATGATTTAATTTTTGTGTCTGTTTTGCAGAAGCAGAGGGGCCATGGCCAGGATGGGGGGGTGGTAACGGTATGTGGGTAGGGGGTGAGGGTGGTTAGACCTCACAGTATGCACATCGGGTCCCCCCCCTCCCCACATTTACATACACTGCACTCACAGCAATACAGGCAGGGAGATTTAACAGAAACATTAGGGGGAGGGGGCTTTATACAAATCACAGTCAAGGAGGTGGGGTTATAACCCACTCCCACTCCCCACATTTACATAAACTGCACTCACAGCAACACAGGCAGAGAGATTTAACAGAAACATTAGGGGGGAGGGGGCTTTAAACAGATTACACTCAAGGCAGAGAGATTTAACAGAAACATTAGGGGGGAGGGGGCTTTACACAGATTACACTCAAGGCAGGGAGATACAGGGGATGTACTGTACTGTATGTTGTTTATTGCAATGCTTCAATGTGTGTACAGTATAATGTTTTTTACAATTAGATAGATGTAATCCTTGGTATAGTAAGGGTTAGCGTTGGTTTTAAATGTTGTATTCTGGTTGGTACTTATATATTGATTTTTGTTTACTTGATTGGTTAAAATAGTTGACTTGTTTGGAGTTATCTGTATTTTGCTTGCAATGATATTGTTCACATTCATTTGCAGAATGTATATGGTGCATAGATTTTATGCATCATAAATACAATGTAAATGCAATGTATTGATTGGAATGTGAGGTTTTTCTTTGTCATTTGATGATTTAGATTGTAAGATCAGTTAGGATTATTAAAGGAAATTCATTGTAATGTAGTGTGTCTGTATGGCGAAGTGTTATTTGTAGGACAGTATGGTTTTGATAACCCTTCTACATTTATTTGTATATTGGTTCATCATGTGTGTGTATATACTGTATATATATATATACAGTATATATATACAGTATAATTATGTGTAGGGATTGTTATTGTATATATACTGTGTGTATATATATATATATATATATATATATATATATATATATATATATATATATATATATATATATATATATACTGTATATATATATATTTATTTATATTCATGTATTTATTTATTTAGATTTATTTATTAATTGTGGGGCTGCTGAGCGTGAATTTTTTTTATTGTGGGTAGAGGGGGTGGGTGAAGGGGGTGTTTGGCCCTTGGTGTGAGTTTAGGACTTGCGGGGGGGTTGCGGGTGCACTTAACCCCTTCACGACCGTAGCAGTTAATACCGCTACGGTCGTGAAGGGATTAAGTGCACCCGCTACCCCCCGCAAGCCCTAAACAACCACCGTTGGGGCTAATACCCCCTTCACCCACCTCCACCACCCACAATAAAAAAAATTCACACACAGCAGCAGCACAATTAATAAATAAATCTAAATAAATAAATAAATACATGAATAGAAATAAATACATTTAAAATACATTGTGTAGATGTGCAGGGGGTCTCCGGAGCTGAACCGCTGTGGTTTTAGGTCCGGGGACCCCCTGCTTCCCGAGATACAGGCCCCTTTAGGGGGTGCCGGTATCCCTCTGCTTGGTTTACATGCCGCGGTCACGTGTTCGGGACCTTTAAATGCAGAGGGCCTGTATCTCGGGGAGCAGGGGGTCCCCGGACCTGAAACCAACACGGTTCAGCTCCGGAGACCCCCTGCACATCAACACTATGAATAAAAATGTATTTTAAATGTATTTATTTATATTCATGTATTTATTTATTTATTTAGATTTATTTATTTATTTTTTGTGCTGCTGCTGTGTGTGAATTTTTTTATTGTGGGTAGCGGGGGTGGGTGAAGGGGGTATTAGCCCCAACAATGGTTGTTTAGGGCTTGTGGGGGGGGGTAGCGGGAGGGGTTAACCCCTTCATGACCGTAGCGGTATTAACTGCTATGGCCGTGAAGGGGTTAAGTGCACCCGCAACCCCCTCGCAAGTCCTAAATTCACACCAAGGGCCAAAAAACCCCTTCACCCACCCCCGCTACCCACAATAAAGCGGGCACGGTGGGTTAACCCCTTCATTGCCTTAGCGGCTATCAGCTATGGTAATGAAGCAGCATTTCTGTATTTTTAATAATATTGTGCAGGAGCAGGGGGTCCCCTGAGCATTAATTTCTGGCTCAGGGATCCCCCTGCTCACTGTACAATATTATTAAAATACAGAAATGCTGCTTCGTTACCATAGCACATAGCCGCTAAGGTAAGGAACAAGTGTTTATTTATATATGTGTTTTATTTATACTGTACATGTGCAGAGGGTCTCCGGAGCAGAAACGTTTTTGTTTTAGGTCCGGGGACCCCCTGCTTCCCGAGATACAGGCCCCTTTAGGGGGTGCCGGTATCCCTCTGCTTGGTTTACATGTCGCGGTCACGTGATCGGGACCTTTAAATGCAGAGGGACACCGGCACTTCATAAAGGGGGCTGTATCTCGGGGAGCAGGGGGTCCCCGGACCTGAAACCAACGCGGTTCAGCTCCGGAGACCCCCTGCACATCTACACTATGAATAAAAATGTATTTTAAATCATTTTTAATGTGCCGATGTTTGCACAGAGAGAGCAGCGGATCTCTCTCTGCTGCAAACACATCTCACCCCCGCCGGCCTATAGTATCATTGATGTGCATATACAGTACTGTATGTGTACAGTACTGTATGTTAGGGGTTATAGGGGTTGTTGTTATACAGTATATATATATATATATATATATAAATATATATATATATACATATATATACTGCATTACAATTCATGAATTTATGCCATCTGGCGGACACGCGAAACATTGCAGCCTAGTAAATCCTGAACCATTATCAATTAACACATCAACCGCGCGTCAGCCGGGCATGCGCCTGGCTGGGAAGGCAAAAGGAGCCCGGCATGCTCCAGGTGAGCAGCGTGGCATTCCAGGAACATGCTAGGTAAAAGCCGGTGATTTGTAAGAATAAAAGCTGCCGCAGCAGTAGGGTCCAAGGTAAAAGTATAAAGGCTATTGTTTTTTTTGACACCACATCATTACTAACCAATCGGCTAAATCCCTGAGGTGACGTCACTCGTGTGCGCCAGCTTCCAGCCTGAAACGCATGGCATTGATACTCCCACCGGGCTAGAGGCGGAAGGGAATTAAAAAATGTTTTTTTCTTCAACAACTTTATTAATACTCTAAAAAACGAACAAACTCACATATCTAACAAAAAAAATCAATAAAATACACAAAAAAACTTTAAACTAAGAATTCAACAATATAAAAACACAAAAGATTGAAAAAAAACTACTGATAAATCAGATACATAATGATGCAAAAAGATGTTAAAGCAATCACAAACCCAAAACTGACTATAGTGTTCAATTAATTAAATAACATAATATTCACTATATGATAAAAATATATATACACATATAATACATATTAATTAAGTAATGAATAACCTTAAACTATATTCATAAATAGAAGCACAGACTTGGTATATGTGATTGTCATGGACATAATTGATTATATGGAGAGAAATAGATAAATGTTAACTATCATATATATTATTAAACCAATATTAACCTCCATATATAGATGAAACAGACAGACACCATTGAATAGAATATGTCAATTACAAAAGATCATAAACAATGTAATTGAATTAGTGTAAGCATAGAACATTACGATAATACAGAACCCTTAACCACTACAGAAAGTGGGAAAGGTCCCAATCAATATTCATACCGTGAGGCACCCTGGTTCTTAAAGTAAAGATCCAGTGTGTCTTCACAAACTTTTTGGCGTGAAATGGGGCTTATAAATGCGAGAAGGTATGTATACATGTTACACCTTGATAAAGTCCCACGGGACGAAACGCGTTGGTGCGTGGGCTGTGTCTCTGTCCCTGTGTACTTATGGAATAAATTACCCTCAGTTTTAGTCTGGAGTTGTACCCTTCATTTTTCCTATAGGATTTTTTCTTTGGATCCTCTTGCCAGCAGTGCTCCTTTGCTCTCTCTGTTTTCGGGTGTAAGCTGAGGTCAAAAATACAAGACATAAACAAGACAATGCAGGGCCGCAGGAAGCTTGAGGTAAGCACAAGTCACAAGAGTTTATGCTCAGCCAGTTTGTAGGAGGGCTGGCTGAGTATTTAACGGACAGGCAGCCAATGGTAAGGCAGCACATAGGTGCAAGGTAACTAATAGCAGGACAGCCCACAGCTGCAGGGTAATGAACAATCAGACATAGGCTGTCCACTGATAGGCAGGGGCAGAGTGCATAGCAGCTGAGGAATAATTGAGGTAATTAACCCCTTGTTTGCCTGTGTCCGCGTGCCATTGGCGAGTAGCTAGCATGTGTGGTAGGTTGCCCGTGTCATCGCAGAGCCTGGAGACGGTCCCTGCAGTGTTTTCCTTCCTGCTAGCATGGAGCCAGTGCACAGGTTTCGGCTGACGCGCGTCACTCGTGACGTCGCGAGATGTATCACAGGGGGCGGGGCCTAAGCCTAATCCTGACAATAGTGCATGAACTCTTCTAAAGTAGAGGGAACCCAGTAGTAAGAAAGTGATGCTGCTGCTCCAGGGAAAGTCACCTCTTTGGCAGCAGAGATAATAGAAAGAACCATAAAAGGGAGCAATTTAATACTACTGTATCTTATTTCTATGATATTACATACTATGATTAGTTATTGATATGATATTATAATTAATATTGTACATTTGTAAAGTGCCCACATATTCTGCAGCACTGTACAATGGGGGTACAGAGTTATGTATATTACATAAACAGAACGACATACCAAATAAGGATGAACATGCACAAACAGATACAAAAGGTAATGATGACATTACATGTGAGAGTTTACAATATAGAGGGAATAAGGGCAATGTTAAAACGAAAAGTAAAGTGGCTGCTCACAGAGTATGCCTCAGTATGCTCCAGCCACACAGCTGATCCCATTTAGGTTTGGGGGTGTGAATGTTAGGGGGAGTTAGCATTGAGTTTGGTTCAGTTTGGTCCAACCTTGAAAAGGTGAGTTTTTAGGGAGTTTTTAATTGTCTGAATTTGTGGGAGAGTCTGACGGTAGGGAATTCCAGGGAGAGGGGGCAGCACGAGAGAAGTCTTGTAGGTAGGCGTGACAGGAGGTAATAATGCTAGAGAAAAGGCTGATGTCATGGGAAGAACGTAGGGAGCATTTAGGGATATGTTTTGGCATTATGGCTTAGATGTAAGGAGGAGCTGCTTTGCAAGTTAAAACTAGGGTTCAAATTTCATTCTAAAAGATATGAGAAGCTATTATAGGGATTTGCATAGTGGCACAGCAGAAGTGGAACGTAAGTGAGGTAAACGAGTTTGGCGGCAGCATTTTTTATGGATTGGAGTTGAGACAGGCAGACAAGGGGAATACCAGCTAGGAGAAGGATGCAGTAGTCAAGGCAGGAGAAGATGAGTGAGTGAGATAGGATTATAGATGCGCCATGAGTGAAAAAAGGGGGTATCCTGGTGATATTTCAGAAATGGAGTTGGCATAAACTTAAAGTTGTAGTTAACTTTACTGTTTTGAGAGCCATGATCACGTCACTGCGCCGATTGCGGCCCGGGAGGATTAAAGCTGTGGGGGTCCCATTTAAAGAAATGGACAACCCGCAGCAATGTCATGGCTGCCACCTCCCCAAGCTCCACGTTTTTCAGGGAGTTTTGGTTGCGGCACTGAAAACAGTGAGGCTAGCTGTATCTGTAGTGAGGGAGTGATTATGAGGAATGAAGGAGAGGACAGAGTCAACTATGACCCCTGGGCAGAAGGTTTGGGGTGTTCATGGCAGGGGGAGAGATCAATGCAGAAGAGGTCAATTTGGGCATCATCAGTATAGAGATACTGCCGCATAGAGATACTGAAAGCCATAGGATTGTATTTGTTAACCAAGAGAGTAAGTGTAGTGAGATAGCAGAGGGCCAAGGACAGAGCCTTGTAGGATCCCAAAAGAAAGAGGGAGTAAAGAGTAGGAGATCCCATAGAAGGAAACACTGAAAGAGCTGTTGGAACGATAGGACATGAACCAGGAGAGAGCTGCATCACAGAGGCCAATGGAGTGGAGAGTGTGCAGGAGAAGGGGGTGATCAACTGTGTCGAAAGCAGCAGAGAGATTCAGGAGAATTAGTAAGAAGTGACCCTTAGACTTAGCTGTGAGTAGGTTGTTGGCTACTTTTGTTAGTGCTGTCTCTGTGGAGTGTAGAAGACAAAAACCAGATAGCAAAGAGACAAACAGGGAGTTGGAAGAGAGAAAGTATGTAAAGTGGTTGTATACAAGCCACTCAAGTAGCTTGGAGGCAAAGGGAGAAGAGAGATAGGGCGCTAGTTAAAGAGGGAGGTTGGGTCAAGAGAGGCTATCTTTAGAATGGGCGTGATGAGTGTGCCGGAAATGAGAGAGAGGTTAAAAAGTTGAATTAGGGTAGGAATTAGTGTGCTTAAAAGGGAGCGGAGGAAATGTGAGGAAATAGGATCAAGGGGGCAAGTTGTAGGGTGAGATGGTGAGAGGAGCACAGAGGCCTCAGACACAGGGGAAATTTACCGAGGGTGAATATACAGTAGGTGTGTGACGTGCGATAGATGGTTGGTATGGAGCCTGGCATGAAGAAATGTCATGTATGGTGGACTCAATCTTATCTGTAAAGTAGGTGGCAAGATTTCAATGTTTGATGTTGTTTTAAGAAATTGTTCACTTATTTTGAATTTCTGTATACTGTATGCAATTGCACAATCAATGCAATCATATTGAATGTATTCAACATCGTCCAAGTACTAGATATTTACATTTACATATTAATACCATTATTTTCACAATAAAATATATTTAATACCGGTTATGAATATTAATGTTTAATTAAGAATATTATTTCCAAGACACAGTGATTTCCAGTAAAACGGCCCTAATGTGTATGGAACAGGGACTTATTCTTGTTCAAATAAAGCAGCATCAGAGCTCTGAGAATCCAGCAGAGAGATAGTTAATTGCAGCCACTCAATTAACTAGTCTCCACCGGGACTAATTAGAGCTCTGTAAAAAGCCTCATATGAGACATAGGAGAGATTTCCTTAGCTCACATTTGGGCTGACAGGAGGAGAACAGAGAAGCCTGCATACCGACACTGTCTTGACATCAAGACATCCAGACACCCAGAGACCTAGATTTCCTGGACACAGAGGACACAGGAACCTGCCAGAAACTGACATAGAGGGCCATCTGCTTAAGGTACCTCCTAAGACTTTGGGGTGATAGGCTGGTAATGGAAATATCCCTCCAGTCCTGCAGATAGGGTCTGCGGAAGTAAGTTAGCCCTTACAAAGGGACAGGGGTTTGTTATTTTGTTGTTGTTGTATGTTTTGCCTGAATAAAGGAACAGGTTCAATAAAGCCAAGATATAATTGCACCCAACTCGGTCTCCATTATATGTACCTCTGCTCACAACTCTTACAGCGTATCGCTAAATATGGCTCATTTTCTGAAGTTCCTGATAAATACCTTGTTGATGTACTTACATTTTGGCCATTATGAAGAATATATCCTGTTTGGTCTCTAGTTACAAGCTCCCATTTTAAACAGTTTAAGTGGAGTGGTTTACATTCTGACAATAGAGCCATAGTCCAGATTACCTTTTAATGTTTTCTTTCAATTTATAAACTGGTCAGCCGGGACCATAGATGCACAGGGAAATATATTTATTTCAGTGTTGTATTTCAAAGCATCATTTAAAATAAAAATGGATAGACTTTTTATTAATTGGGTTATATCATATAAAGTTACATCTCTGAATATTGGAACTTATCACCAACTATTTGTTTTAAAAACGAATGTCTGTGATTTTCTTAGCTTTTATATTGTAGGTTTATTTTTTGCTTTTAGTAACCTTTTAATAAAAAAAAATTAGAGTTTGGTTTTCTATTAATATCTAGGATTATATTTTGCACACCAAACAAATTAGATCGAACTGGGTATGTCAAGTGAAAGGATAATGGCGTAAAAGTTATGTGTTTCCATTAACTAAGTTTATTGCTAATTTTAAATCCTTTTGCAGAAAATAAAGTAATGCATTTCTTTAAACTGACAGTGCTTGCTAAATCTTGCAATAATTACATTAGCCAGAATTCCCTGGGGAAAATGTTAAGTGAGAAATATGAAATTAGATTCTGACATTTATTCTTGTTTGAGATGGATTTAAACAAGCCTTAATAAAATATGCATGGGAACATTTGCGTTGGTGTAAATATATACAAGAAATATTTATGTTTGTGTTGCTGGTATTGGAGAAAAAAGGATGCAATTTTTTAAGGAGCTTGATGATGGAAATGTTGAACACAGCTGTTTTTGGGCTGCGGGAAATTTGGTGATAGTAATCGTGCTACATTGTAAATGTCAATTATTATTTGTTTCTTCATTAAGCATAACTTCATCTAATCTCCTGCTTTTGTGACACTTAAAAAAAATGTTGTCAAAGTTTCCATAATGGACCACGGCAGAAGACAGTTTGGAATGCATGGTGTTAGAAGCCCTTAAAGCTGTTATTGAGCAAGTCGAGAGAACACACAGTACATCTTTAGACATCTCATTTAAGGATTTCTTTTTACTAAAGAAAAATTATTGACTTTCATTGGTCTTTCATTTTTGTGATATGGAAGTTGATGTACTTTCTTTCCTTCTGGCGTATTTTTTTGGGTACCATATGCATTTTCTAAAAGTATACATTGCTTTGATATTGCAGAGACCCTACTGTAACACAACTACTGGATAATACAGTTACTGAGTATGGATTTACTAACCTGAGTACCTGCCCCAATACCATTACCAGTACGAACCAACCAACTCCAAAAACGAGATGAACATACATCCAAACTACATGATCGACTTGAACAGCTACATACAGCACAACCCTTGCATCAACAATGGGTCGCTGCCACCCAATTTCCAGCCTGTGTCTAATCAAGGTCAATATAAGTTTAGATAAGCTTACATACATACAGTAGCGTACAGTAGAACTGCCATTCCCAAATGACCAACATATGAGTTCCATATACCACACATGCGTCTACCTTAAATGACCTTGATGTGCGTTCCATTGACCAAGCATGTGAATACTGTACTTTAAGCATTTATTATTTCTTATTTATTAATAGGGTACAGTAAATAATCTCACAATTATTTTAAAGAATTCCTGCTCCCTAGTCTCAGTTCCTGCTCCCCTGCCCTGTTCCTGCCTTCCTGTTGCCGACCCTGCCTGTGACCATGACGATCCTGCTTGCTGCCTGCCACTGAACCCTGCTTGTGACCATGATGATCTTGCTTGCTGCCTGCCACCGAACCCTGTTTTTGACCCCAACAATCCTTGCCTGCTGTTCCGGCCACCAAAGTCCTACCTACTCCAGGAGTCTCCCCGTTGACAGTGTGTATTGAGGCTGGTGGATTCATAGAAGGGTCAAGAATCCAGGGTACAAGGGCCATGATCTAAAGAAAGAAGGATGTAGATATGTAGATTAAGGGCAATTTCAGGATCATTTACTCACTAAAATAGACAGCAGTACGAGCAAACAGAGACCTTGCCAGAGACGTTTGCCTGCTTTGATGCTGCTGGCACGGTGAAGTGTTAAACACCTTACCTCTTCTTTCTGAGTTGGAATCTCACATAGAATAGGGAGGAAGAGCAACAGACCTGATACTTGCAGACTTCTATCATACAATGCCAAAAAATGAATGAGCACTCATAAGCACTATTAGTATGCCTTCAAATCAGACAAAGGGTAGGCATTAAGGATAAGAGCAAAGGCATAAATTAACTGCATTTTCAGTCTATAACATAAGAAGTTTTGTAGGAGGGTGGGATGGCAGTGGAGATAGTCCTGTAAATTGATAATTCAGTCTGGAAGGGGCAGTGGAATGTTGGAAATCATAACAATTAAAACAGATGTTCTACATTTTCATGGCTACATGATATTACAGAAAAAATAAGCAAAGCTTTCATAGACATTGGGCAGTTATTAAAAGGTATCCGTTTTACCCTACATTTGTTCCTTTTTTAAGAGAAAAAGGTTTTATTCTAAAGAGTAAAAGGGTTCTTATCTAAGCTTAATACACATCACAAAAAAAATCCTCCTGGCCTGGCTTTGAGTAATTTATCTGCAATTCTCTGTTGTGGTAGACTTCCAAGTGTCCCCACTGCAGTTTAGCGGGCCAGTTTCATTTTACAGGTTACTCATGGATTGGTGACTAACCCCTTTTAAAAACAACTGGACAACTATAAATAGATTTGAATGTATTTTTTTTTTTTTTTTATAACTTGTGTTTTATTGGTAAAAGCATACATAATTGTACAATACAAAATATGAACTTAGAATGGCTACTTGTGTACATTGGACATAGATATAGTATTGTAGATCATTCAGGAATATTGGTGTATATGATAGAATCATATGGCTTTTCGGTCCCTACTCGGCCATATGGTGTATAAGCAAATCATATAGTAAGAGCAATAATAAAAATAATAATCAGGGTTAAATTACAATAGAGATATGTATATATATATATATACAATAATAAATAAAAAAATAAAAAAAAAACCTCTTGAAGGGAAAGGGAGGGAGGGTGTGGGGAGGGGTTGTGAGGGGGAGGGGGGGGAAAGGAAAGGAGAATCGGTCTTTGAGTTGGTCTTGAGGGCATATAAAAGTTTTATTCCTTCTCCGGCAGTTGTGAATCTGTTTGTCTATGTTGACTCCCCCAGAAGAGAACGCATTTGCTGATATTAATGCCAGATTGTGGTGCTCTCAATCCCCGGGATATCTGTCTGTGCCAACCATGGCGTCCAGACTTTTAGAAAATTGTCGCCAGTGTCGTTAACTAGACTGGTTAACTTATCCATCTGGCAGATGAACCAAATGCGATTTCGAATCTTTGGGATGTTTGGTATATCAGGGCTTTTCCACAATGCTGCGATCTCGCATCTCGTTGCGAGTGCAAAATGTGCTATTAGCTTGGAATTTGCTTTTGATAGGCCCGGCAGTGGTCTGTTTAGCAAGAACAGCCACGGGTCAGGGGGGATTGTGAGGTCAAAAACCCTCTGGATCCAATTTCTGATTTCGTCCCAGATCGGGAGTAATTTTGGGCAAGACCACAGCATGTGCAACAAATCTGCTGATCCTCCACACTGCTTGGGGCATAGTGGGGAGGATCCCTGTATGTATTTAGATAAATTCAGTGGGGTGAGGTACCACCTCATGAGGACCTTATATGCATTCTCTTTTAGGGTGGTACATATGGAGCTTTTGGCGGAGGCCAAATAGATGGCGCTCCATTCCTCATCTTCTAGGGTTTCCCCTAGGTCTGTTTCCCATTTAGTCCTATATGTAGGGATTTGTTGTTTGGGGTCAGCAGAACCGATTACCTCTCCGTAAATTGTTGATATAAGTCCCTTTGTGTCGGCGTCATTCCGACAGAGCTTTTCGAATTTCGTCAAAGTGGGATATGGGGCAAATTTGTTATAAAATGCTCTGACCTGGAGGTATTTAAAGAATTCAGAGTGAGGTATTTCGTTTTCTAATCTTAATTGATCGAAGGTCTTGATTTTCTGGTTGTCTCCCTCCAGGTCTTTTATTCGTGAATAGCCTTTTTGTTTCCAGATCGGGATACTAGTCCCTGCCATACCGGGTGCGAACGCTGGGTTATACCAAATGGGGGACATCATTGAGTACTTTGATGTCAGGGTGTTCTTAAATTTTGTCGCCTCCCAAATCGATAAAGAGTTGGTCATTGAGGTGAGCGGCATCTCTCTGTGGTTAAACGCTAATTTTGGTAACCAAATCAGGTCGCTAAGTTCCTTTGGAGAACATGCGGCGTTTTCCAACTCTACCCATCGTTTCAATTGGGGGTTAGAGTGCCATTGAACAATTTGGCTTAATTGGGCCGCTTTATAGTATGTTAATAAACAGGGTACCGCTAAACCACCGGCAGCAACAGGTCTTTTCATATTGGAGCGATTAACTCTCGGTTTTTTCCTACCCCAGATAAATTTATAGATTTCTGTTTGGAGCGAGAGTATATCTTTTGTTTTGAGTGGCACAGGGAGTGTCTGAAAGAGATAAAGGATACGTGGCAATAGGTTCATTTTGACACTATCTATCCTACCGATCCATGATATCCTCTTAGAGGACCATCTGTATAGATCTTTTTTAAGAGTCCGAATTAGATGGGGATAATTTGCACTGTATATGAGGTTGACCCCTCTGGTGATGTGGATTCCTAAATATTTTATGTGTTTCTGTTGCCAGCTGAACTGGAAGTTTAACCTCAACAGCTTTTCCGTGTGACTGGGGAGATTAATGTTGAGTGCTTCCGATTTAGATTGGTTAATTTTAAATCCAGATATCTTTGAGAATCTGCTCAGGAGGTCAAATAGGTTGGGTAATGTGGTAAGGGGTTTTGTTATGATTAATAGGATATCGTCTGCATACAGGGCCGCTTTATGTGATTGTGAGTAAGCGTTTAACCCTGCGATATCTGGATTAGCTCGTATTTTAGCAGCTAGTGGTTCAATACACAGGGCGAATAGAAGGGGAGATAACGGGCATCCTTGTCGGGTGCCACTTTTGATTTCGAATGAAGGTGACGGGAAGCCCTGGTGTATCACCCCAGCTGTTGGGTTTGAGTATAACGACATGATCGCCCTACTCATCTGATCCCCGAAGCCAAATGCTGTGAGCGTTTCTTGTAGGTATGGCCAGTCTATCCTATCAAATGCTTTTTCAGCGTCCAGACTTAACAACATGCTTTGGGTGTTATTTTTATTAGCCAATTCTATCAGATCAATAATACGTCGGGTGTTGTCCGCTGCTTGTCTCCCTGTGATAAACCCGACCTGATCTGGGTGTATAAGTCTGGGTAGGATAAGACCTAATCTGTTGGCTAATAATTTAGCATACAACTTAATATCTGTGTTGATTAGGGAGATCGGTCTGTAACTTTTGCAGTCCAGCGGGTCTTTGCCAGGTTTATGTATTAATGATATGGACGCTCGCAGCATATCTCCGGGGATGGGAGCTCCTGCTAAAATTGCATTAAACATGTGGAGCAACCTTGGGGCTAAATATTTCATATATTTCTTGTAATAAAGCCCTGAGAAACCGTCAGGTCCAGGTGCCTTTGAAGGTTTAAGTTCTTTAATAGCCTGTTCTACCTCTTCTAATGTGAAGTCAGTACTCAGGGCTTGTCGGTCGCACTCTGTTAATCTACCTATGTTCGAGGTAGCTAAGAAATCTCTTAAGGCTGTGCTCGTATATTGATTATGTGCCACTTTTTTCCCATCATAAAGGGATCTATAGAATTCTCCAAATTCTTCTACTATTTTTTGTGGGTTGGCCGTACAATTATTAGATTTTAAGCGTATAGCTTGGATGTTAAACTTAGATTGCCTGTTTTGTAGCGCTCGGGCTAGCATCGTATCCGGTCTATTAGCCTTTTCATAAAACTTCCTCTTGGACCAACTCAGTGAGTTATCGGCTTTGGAGGTTAATAGCATATTCAATTCTATCTTAATGTCCTTGATTGCCTGTAGTAGTTGTATATCGGGGTTAGCTTTATGTTTGGATGTTAGGGTGTGTAGTTTGGATTGTAAAGCAATGATTTTGGCCTCTCTTTCTCTTTTCCGCCTTGCTGTGATACTAATTATAACGCCACGTAGTGTAGCTTTATGAGCCTCCCATAATACAGTATGGGATTCCACGGAGCCTGTGTTGATACGGAAGAACTGCTCTATTTCGTTCCCGATTGTTGAGCACGTTTCAGGGATCTTAAGGATGGATTCATTAAGTTTCCAGTTCGCCCCCGGTCGGCTGAGCCGAATATCTTTGCACCTTAGCTCGATTGGTGCATGGTCCGACCATGAAATATCATGAATCGCCGTATGGGAGACCATTGGAACCATTCGACATGAAACCAGGAAGTAATCGATTCTGCTATATGTGTGGTGTGGATGGGAAAAGAACGTATAGTCCCTGTCTATTGGATGCATCTCCCGCCATATATCTGCCAACTGGTTGTTTTTGCAACCTTGGATCAGGGATGCCCTTGTTTTCTTGTTATCTGACTGCCCTCCTCCTGATCTATCGAGGCCCGGATGTATTGTCATGTTGAAATCCCCTGCCAGTATGACGCATCCCTTTGCTATTGCTTGAAGGGTTTGAAAGAATTTGCTAAAGAACGTTGCGTCCTGTATGCATGGGGCGTATATGGTAGCTATTGTAATCCATTGTTCGTATATTGTTCCAATTAATATGAGGAATCTGCCGTCTTTATCTTTTTTAACTTTCTGGGCCACAAATGGGGTATTATTGTTGAAAAGGATGGCAACTCCTCGTTTTTTAATTGGGGCTGAGGATGTATAGAAATGAGAAAAACCCTTGTCCAGGAATTTGGGTGTGTTTGTGTTGCTAAAGTGTGTTTCTTGCAATAACAGTATGTCTGCTTTTTTTCTCTTGTAGTCAGCGAAAGCTATCCGCCTTTTGATTGGGCTATTAAAGCCTTTAACATTGTGCGAGAATATTGTTAATGCCATATTACATACCCTGAGTATTGGCTCTCTGTGATATATGTATGTACTCACCCATCCTGGTGTGTCTAAGAGTTTTCATTTGTGCTTCTACATCCATATTGCTTCTATTGGGATTCTTACCTCGACCATGATCAGTCTCTCGTCTCCTAGGGGTTGGGAGGGGTCGGGGAGAAGGGTGAGGAGGGGGTGGGTTTACTGAACAGGGAAAGTCACATGAGGAACAAAATAAGAAAAACAAATTAAAACAGAGAAAAAAGAGAATACAATATAAAAAATCAAATAGAGCAAGAGCTCGCCTCGGGAGCCCCCGAGTTCGGCTCTTGTGCCCAGAGGGTAGGTCAGTTAGCTCCCTAAATACTTTGGGTCGGTTCCCCATAGTGGGGACTGACCTCCCTGGGACTTGAGTACAGCTCCGGAGCATTTGGAGCTGTACAATAGTACGCATGTCCGGCGTTAGTGGGAGCCCCCACCGGCACAATGATACATAGAGATATGTTTTAATCCATAAATATAACGTATTTTACATCTTATTCCGCTAGTGATAACTTTTTTTTTTTTTTTTATATAAACTAGTTTCCCCCGTATTTTAGTGCTAAATTCCCAGCATAAACATTAACTTTGTAACATATAACATATAAGAATATATAACATATACCATATAAAGTATATAACATATATATATAACATACATATATATATATATATATATATATATATATATATACATAACACATATATACACATATATATACATATAACACATAACATATAAAAATATAAAAAATAAAACATATAAAAATAACCGTGGTTTGCATAATGTTAATTGGAATTGAAATAGAGCTGTATGTGACACTTTGTCTTTATAAACCCATCTTTCCCAAACTGGAGGTAAGCACCTCCAGCTCATTATGTATTATCTGAGTCCTGTATCCCTTATTCTCAAGTGCCCACCTCTCCCAATCTTCCTCTTCAACCTCGCTTCACTTTCATATCTCTTCTTCTTTACTCACCATTCCCAATTCTCCTCCTTCAATTTCTTATATCTCCCACTACCTTCTCTACTTTCCTCCCCTCTATCCCCTCCTCCTTCTCCTTTATCCCCCCTTCATCTATCACCCCCTCCTCTCTCTCTCTTTTCTCTCTTAATTCTCTGTTTGCCTTCTGTATATTTTTCTCTTACTTATTCTCCTTCCTGTTTTCTTCCCTTTTCTTTCCCCTTTCTTTCTCTCTTTCCCCCTCTCCTTATCCTCTATCTTCTTCTCTTTTTTCCCTTACTCCTCTTTTCTTCGGCCTCGTCTTCCTCTCTATCTCTTCCCTATCTCTTCCCCACTTGTTCTTCTTCTCCCCCTCTTGCTTTAATGTTAAGAGTGCATGTGTTGAATAAAGAACATTTTATTTTAAGTCATTGATGGTTTCATGTAAAGGGAACTGTATTTGGAGCCCTGCCGCCATATGACAGGCCACTTCTTCTTTTCGGTCTGTGTGCGACCTTCTACATCGTCAGGGAGTTTCTGCCCGGGTAGTGCCAGTTCAGGCCGGCATCGCCTTGGACAGCTATCGTGAGGGCCTGGTCGACGCTCCGTCATCTTATAGGGCTGCGTGCTTCTTGATCCGCCGTCAGCCGTGATCTCGCGATGTCGTGACGTCACCGGACCTCGTCATCAATGAAAGGCGCGAACTCCGTCAGTGTTCCCGCGGCCATCGGGGAGGAAGGAGCTGTAGAAGATGGCCGTTCTGTCAAAGTCGCAGGTGGATCTACTCCGTGGATCTTCAGTGTCGCCATTGAAGGTGAGTCCATAGCCCGGGTGAGAGCTAGAAAGCGGGGCATATCCGTTGGATTTTAGTTCAATGGGTGTTGGGACTGGGCACCAAAATAGGAATTCTTTAGAATAGGCAGGGTGTTTTATGCAGAATCTCTGCCAGAGCCCGACGCTGCTGGTGATAGTTCAGAGGTTCCAGCCTGATCAGCATTGGGGATAGGTGTAGAACGTGGGACTCTGTGTGAGGGGCTGGGGGGCATCTCCTTTACCCCAACTTTAACCAGGAATCTTGCACCCTCTTCCGGAGATTTCAGAGTGTGGGCTACCCCGTTTCGTAGGACCATGATAGCACAAGGGAATAGCCATCTATATCTGATATTGTGGTCCCGGAGTGTTTTTGTTATGTGAGTAAAGGATCTTCTCCTCAAAAGGGTTGCGGGGGCCAGGTCTTGATATACCTGGAAGGTTATATTATCAAATTCCAGGATTTTAGCTTCTCTGGCAATCCTACATATTTCCTCTTTTAATCGGTAGTGATGCAGGCGGATCACAATATCCCTGGGGGGGTCTCCTTTCTGTGGTCTCCCCCTGAGAGCTCTATGGCATCTGTCTATTGCCAGCTCTCTGTCGGATTTCTCAGGGAATAAGTGCTCTAGCCATTTTGCAGTAAATTCCTCTGGGTCAGTAACCTCTTCTGGGACCCCCCTCACTCGAATGTTGCTGCGCCTATCGCGGTTTTCTGTGTCCTCAGCCTTCTCCTCTAAGGCTCTGACCTTCTCCCGCAGGCTGGATACTTCATTTTGTGTGAGGGTTAAGGCAGCTGATGTGTCTTCAGATTTATTTTCAATGGCGGCAGTGCGTTCCCCTATAGCGTCTAAGTCTTTTCTCATTGCCCATAATTCAGTCTGAAAGAACTGCTTCATCTGGGAGCAAAAAGCTTTGAGGTCTTTCCTTCGGACTATATCCTCGTCCCCTGCCTCATCAGTGAGGGGGTCCGCTGCTGAGTCCATGTTAGTGGGCCGCCTTGGGCTCGTGGGGTTATCTGGGGGGGGGTCTGTCTTTTTTCTGAAAAATGTGGACACCGGCTGACTTTTATTGCGGGATGTTCGGCCCGATGCCATCACTGGGTGTTTATGGATGAATTGCTGTATTTGAAAGTCGCGGGGTTGCGGAGCTGCTGTGGATTAATTATTTATTTGTGCCGGTGGAAGCGGAGCACTGAATTCAAGCGTCCATTCTTCCCGCCACCGCGCATGCGCCTCTGAATGTATTTTTTAACTGTAACTCTTTCCATGGTGAACAAATGCTTCATAGGGTTCTTACACTCTCTATCTAAACTCTTTCGGCTATAAGACTGTTTGTTAATCTGCAAATGTAAAAATGACTAAACTTGCTCTTGTTCTATATAGAAATTGTGATGCCATCATTAGTCAAACAAATCATTTTAAACAAGTGATAAGCATCAATTCGGAGGAACCCCGAGAAAGTGAAAACATTAATTTTTCACAGAGATACAGATAAGTAATAATATTACTTTGAAGTGGATTGAATCCTTCTAAAATGTAAAAGACTACATTAATACAGTAAGTTGTCTAATTTTTTGACCCGCTATATGGAATTGCCCCATTGTAGTTTAATACATAATATTTGGGGCTGCATTCTGTCCTCAATCACATGCATATATTCACTCTCCCATTGTCTTAGCCCACGTTTATAGTGCCGGCGATGACGACACGACCGATGACGTCACCCGTCGCCGTCGCCACTGGCGAAAGTTGCACTTTAGTTTGGAGCGACGTCGCTGGCGACAAGGCCAGTGACGTCACGAAGTGGGCGGGCAGAGTGCAGTAGGCACTCTGTGATTGGTGTAGAGACAGTCACATGTGGCGACTGCCTCTCCCAAAATCAAATTTCAATGGCTTCCAATTTTTTTGTAGCTCTGTCGCCTTCACGCTTACTATAAGCACTTGCGACAGATTCAATGTATTTGTTTTGGCGCAACGTCGCGTCGCCGGGCACTATAAGCGCAGCCTTACTTACCTGATATTGTGTCATTACATTGTTCCTTTACGCTCTACCCCTTTTGGACAATACTATGTACACCAGAATCACAAATATTTGTAAATGAATCTTCCCCAGAGGTAAATAAATGAATCCCTCTGAGGAAGAACTTTACAGTCATTTGAATATTAAAGTCCTACATCAATAGACTGTAATAATATTACTTATAGACCTCTGACGTTGTAATAACAACATTGTTTAGCAACCATAAAGCAGTGGCATACGATTGCTGCATAAGGACTTTTGTGACCCATCTCTAAGGTTGTATTAGGCCCTTTTTTTTTTATGTACTTGGTCTTTCTATTAAATCACGGATATAAAAACTACATCTCTTACTGCAGAGCAATAAACGGCAGCCTTTAAAGGTTCAGATTCAATATAAAATGTGGCCTTTCATACTTGACAAAAAACACAGCAAGAGTAATGTGATTTGCCGATGAAATATCTGGAATATGTATGAGGCCAATTAACCCATGATAAGAGCTGGACATGGATAATGACACTGCACTCTAAACTTGTTGGTGTCCTTTGTTCTTAGAGTTTAGTATCACAGACTCTGAGCCTCTCTGCAGGGACAGGATTTACTTCAGCAAATCTCTGATCTGAAGATCCTTAAGCAACCTTCTTTCTTCTTCGTCTACAACTTCCCGGCCAGCCAATGAATCCCTTCATTTTGCCAACTATTAGTCCTGCATCCATTATTTGCTCTGTTTAAAGAAATCCCAATAGGACAATTAGTATGAAATACCCTCTCCGTTCCCAAAGCTTCTCGTTATTATGTTTCTTTAAGGGATTCTATTGTATTGCGTGCAAAAAAAAAAAAAGACATGGTTGAAAGAGGGAGACACCAAATATAGAACACTAGAAAATTGCAGACTTCAACTTTTTCTAGGAATAAAAATAGCTGCAACACGACTCATTATTTAACCAGGAAGAAATAGACCTTGATAACCTATACAATGCGAGCTTCATGCTTTTTGGTCATTTGGATTTCATGCATACATTTTCAAATTATTAAATGTTGTCATGATGCGCACCAAGTGCACAACCAAGTAGATTATATTTTGTTTCTAAGCTTTCACAGGTTTTCCAGCTGGGTGAGCACAAGCCACCAAAAGAGTGGCGTGTAGAATCCAATTAGTTACATTAAGCAGCTGTTATTGTGAACAGCAGAATAGCCTGCAGTTACACACTTAAACTACATGCATCACCAAATTAAATGCACCCAATGCACTGCCCAGAAGCCCACACTAATAAAAAAAATTGCTAATTATTTGAAGATATGAACCCTGATTTAGGAAAGGACTGTAAGTTCCGCAGTCTGGGAAACCATAGGATATTTTTCTCTCTCCTTCTCTGCTATGATGATATGGACAGATGAAGTGACTGAGACAAAACAACAGCATATAACTTAGGATATAAAGCAAGATGTTCTGGTTAGGGGTCACAGCATAGGGCACCTTTAATAACACAGCACAGTTTTCTTGCTAGATGTTGTTGATATCAATGGTTTAGAAAATGTGTTTGAAATCTTGGCTTATCACTGTTACACTTTGATTTTTATACGGGGATCAGCGAAATGATGCTTCTTCTTATCTCTGGAATCCCCAGTCGTGGCCATCTATTTACTTAATCTAAATATTCCATTTGACTAATTAGAAGATCCAATTTCAAGTTCATAACACCACAAAAGAGCACTTTCTGTCTCCTACTTTATCCGTAGTTAAAGAAATCAAAGGCAAATCCCTTTTTTCCCTGTACCTATGCATTAATATACTGGGTGAAAATAAAATGCCCACTGATCTTAGAACCAACAATCACATTAAATCTCAGGTCACCCTTTTTCTCACCACTTTTACTTTGGGGACAAGAGGTCCTCTCTTCAACGGGATTATAAAGTAATGATACAGATGAAGAAACAAACTCTACTTTCCCATTCCCCAACCATTCTTTGTGGATTAAAGCAAGAATGTGGGTGTCGGGTACAAGATTGTCACCAGCCTAGGAATTTCTCAAGGACATGAAGCAAAATGGGGATATACAGTAGCAATATGTAAATATATTACCTTTCAGAGGTAATACATACCACTCATGCCAGTCCCTTTCCCTTCTGTTGCTCCTTTAAACATCTTCTCTCTTCCCCTTTTCTTCTGTGGTGCTAACTCTTGAATGTATGTTGTCAGCCCCAGCTGTCAACGTCACATTGTGTTTGCAAAGCCTAGGCATTTTTATACACTGCCATTTACTACCATTTTGTTTTGTTGAATTCTGGCATAAAGCGGTGAAATGGCTATTACATTTGCAATAATCTGGTAAAAATGTTGAACCTAAGAGGAATTCAGCAAAAAAATTGTGAATTCCATTTAATCACATTTTCCCATCTCTAATATTGTGCACTCACATCATACAGTAGATATTCACCCACTATGTCCCACCTGTAAAAGCATGTTAGGCCACCTAGGATAATGCCAGGATTATGATTTGGTTGGTGATGACATTAGATGTGTGATTTTGGAGGTTATCACGACATCAATACAACAAAATAATAATGGGTGATTTGTGGACAAACCAAAAATACCCTAATAATTACCAATCACTAAATGGAAATACTGTATGCGCCAGATTCTAACATCTATTGTATGTTACCCAAGTGTTCATTTGTATTGCAGAATTTGTAGGTTAGTTCACATGTGAATCAGGTTTTAAAGCAGTAAAATGAGAAATGTATTATAATGCATATTTCTGCAGACACTATAACTGTAATCACAAGGGAAAATGCTCCTTGCTCTATACACACAGTTCTAATTTTATTTTTGAAAGGGCAAAGTAGCAGAATACAAATTGGCTTTCACTTGCTTTTTAAGGGAACCAATGGCCTGATACATTGATTATGTTTTATTAGCAGGGGCTTGAAGGGAAAACTTGAAAGAAAATAAGTACTTTTTTTTTCTCTGTAGTCTGGTTATCTTTTGAAAATGCACTGAATTTCCATGTTTTCAGTGTGGATACAATTTTATGGAACACAGACCATACACAATATACTGTGAAAAGCAAACCTAAAAGCCATTCAGTCCTTTGAATACAGGAAAGTGCACGGTGAAGTGCTTCCCTTTCACCTTTTTACTGCATAAAATTGGAGTTAATACAATGGGAACGATAAGGACAGGGACTTGACCATCAAAGAAGAACTAGATTTACAGCTAACCACGGAGGATACAATGGGATGTACAGAAAGTCCTGAGCAATTCTCCCACTTTTTGTGTACTGCATTGTTTGGTTCTAATGTTATTATAGTACCTTGAATGCCTGAAAGATCAACTGTATGGCAGGCCTTTTTAACTCTGGAATAGAGACAGGTACAGAGAACAACTACATTGCAAAGATACAGAAAGTGTGTTGTATCCTAGCAATGAACTTACAACCTACTCACATTCCATATAACACATTGGGCACTGAAAGCGCTAAACATAAATTTTTCTATAGTGGCAAAAAATATTAAAGGAAAAAAGGGAGTCTAGCAAAGATCAACTACCTTTCCTCCCTAAAAAAATCAAAAAAATTTTTTTTAACCAAAAGTGTTTTCCTTTATTCCAAAGTAAAACAATTGTTAAAAATAAGTTCAACATTTAACACTTAACTTTCCCCTTATGAATTTCCCCTTATTAATTGTGTGCTGCTAATTGTCCAACTTGTAACCGGCAGATGTATTGGGGGGAGGGTCATGTGACTGCTTAGATGTATAAATGTAACACTAGTTTAAGGGAAAGCATTGATAGGGTTAGCATTTGCATCTAAAATGATGACCTTTACGTGATCATCTTTAAGTGAGAATATATAGTTACACTATAGTTTGACTAGAGGTGACTGGGGACTACATCTTCTGCAAACTCTTCTACACAAGGCAACAAACAGTGAGCTTATATGATCCCATGCTTGTTAGCCTGCACTTTTAACCCCTTGTGTACACCTTATTTACTGCAGCCTCTCCCAACAGACTTCACACAACTGCCCCCCTCCCCTCAACCCCCCAACCAACTCTCCCTGCAATCCCTGAATAGGCCCTAGCATTGCAATGCAGCAAAATATTTTGGCAAGGAAAAGGCACACCTCTGCTGTTTAGTCTGCACACACACTCACTTGGCTCACAAAAGCTTCATGCAACATTACCTACCTCTGTGATAATGAACCTGATATTTATCTCAACTTTGTTCTTTCTCGTGGCCTCATGGAAATATTACTCTATCTATCCATTACAATCCCCTCCCTCCTGTCCCACACCCAATATCATTATACACCTAGCATTACTCAAATTCCTTGCACTATCTACTGAATGTTAGTGGAGAACTCTGAAAACCGGCACACAACCACCGCTTACTCTAATGGCAAACATCACAAATTTACAACTTGCAAACAACTACTCAAATTTCTACTCATACTGTTACTCTCTTTAGCAGGTGATATTGAACTTAACCCAGACCCTCCCTTTTCAACTCTGTCCCATACCCCTGAGAATACCCGCTTCAAATTCCAAAAAGGTCTATCTGTGGCCCATATAAATATCCGGAGTCTGCTGCCCAAGCTAACCCCTAAAACCCTCTATGCAAATATCGCCATTCAGGGATACTCAATTTCTAGGAAAGATAGGTTAAAGAGAGGAGGAGGGGTGTTATTTTATATTGTAGACACCTTCAAATTTACACTGTTAAATTGCTCCCCAAGCCCACTCTCTTTTGAAATCCTAGTTGGCAAAATCTGCCTCCCCTTTTCTAAGCCCGTATTGATTGCTGACATCTACCGCCCCCCTGAAGCCCCTCTACAGTCCCTGACTGATATCATATAAAAGACACTAGATGGCGCTCAAACACTATATCTATGTGCAAATAACAGTGAAAACAATAAATCTAAATAAAATATATAAACTTCACCGTGCAATAAAAGTAAAAACACTCAAACCCTTGTAGGACTGTTTCAGGGTCCACACTCAAAGTACAATGGAACGAAATCAGGGGAGCATCAGTACCTGGAAAAAATATATACAAACTACCATAGTGTATACTGCTAATAAACAAAACATATAATACGGTAGGGCTCCAAGGAGCAACAGGGTGCTAGATTAAGGAATATAGTCCATAAACAGCATATGAATAGGGAGAACGATATCCCAGAAGAGAGACAACAGAGTCAAGGATAAAAAGCCATATAAAATTTATCTGGAAATGGTAAAAGTCAAGGCTTACAAGATACCAGAGTATAACAGGCGTGGGTAACAGGTTAGAGATGGAACGCCGAGTCGCGACCTCGTGGACCTCCTGCACGTCTGTCTTCTCCACCGGTATCTGTCCTGTGCTGCAGGCTTGATGCCGATACATCACTTCCTGACTGATATCACCCAGTTTCTTGGCTCAATTTCCTCTCTGAATGAGAAGAGTGAGCTGCTAGTTCTTGGGGAGTTCAACTACATTTGGTTAGAACATAAAAACCACAAAATCCAGATACAACTCAAGTCACTTAATCTAACGCAACTAATTTCCAAACCCACACGGACAAACCAGAAATCTCACAACCATTCCTTGCTAGACTGGATTCTCTCCTCAAATCCCAGCAGAATCCAATCCTCTGGCATCCTTCCTGACATTTTCAGTGACCATGCAATAGTGTACTGTGTATGGAAAATTAAACCACCCCAATCAAGCTCTTAAGTTCTCCCTACTAGAACATTTAGAAACTTTAACCCACAACAGTTTCTGGCTGACCTTACCAACAGCCCTTGGTACAGAAACGACTTAATTCCCGACCCTGATTCTGCACTCGATTATTTCCTGTCCGAGATCTTAAAACTCTGTGATACCCATGCTCCACTACGAGATTAAGAGTACGGGGAAGGGGGGGGCAACTTTCGTGGGTTACAACTGACCTTACAGCGCTCTACCATATCAGGGATGCCTTGTGGAAAAGCGACAAAGTAACTAGCACTACCAAGGATCTTAATAACTACAGATGCCTGCGAAACATGCGCACAAGGCAAACAAGACATGCAAAAGCACAATATTACTCTGACAATCTTCGCCAGAATACATCAAACCCAGCTAACTTCTGGAAGGTTATCAACCATATATTTCAGCCTACTAACCGTCAACAACAAAGTAATATCACTAGGGAGGATATTACTCTGACAAATCGCACTGACATTGCAAATGCATTCAATGCATTACTTTGATTACTTTGTGGGGTGTGCTACTAACTTATTAGCGAAACGCAACCCAAACCACAAACATGAACCTCATTCTGAGAGTACCCCTATAGCTCCACTCTCTCCCAACACTGCTCACAATTTCCAATTTGTCCCAGTATCTGTAGAGGAGATTACACAAGTGCTCCTCAAATTAAAACTAAGCAGCCAATGTGGACCTGACACTGCAATCTAAGTTCCTAAGACTTGGTGCCCCAGCCATTGCCAAACCAATTGCTTCCATAGTCAATTCTATTCGGTTGGCACGCCATATCCCTGAGACCTGGAAAACTGCCAGAGTTGTCCCAATCTTCAAAAGTGGGGACAAAAACACTGGCTCAAACTGCAGGCCAATCTCTCTTCTCCCAATACTATCCAAAGTCATGGAAAAATGTGTTCACTCCCAACTAAGCGATTACTATTCCAAGACAAATTTCCCTAGCCAATTCCAATCTGGCTTTCGCCCCAAACACTCCACGGTAACTACCCTACTAAAAGTTTGCAATGAGATCCAGTGTGGGATGGAACTGGGACAACTGACTGGTGCAATATTCCTAGATTTTGCAAAGGCTTTTAATACTGTTGATCATGTTATCTTGCTAAACAAACTCCAGTGCTCTGGAATAGGGAAGCATACTTTAAACTGGTTTCCTTCCTACCTATCAGCTGGATCCCAACATGTGTCTATCTCAGGCTCTAACTCTAACCCCATGGATATCACCTGTGGTATCCCGCAGGGCTCTGTTCTGGGGCCCCTACTCTTCTCAGTGTTCATCAATGGTCTTCCTACAGCTTGTAAGAGAGCTTTAATACACATGTATGTGGATGACACAATCTTATATGCACACAACCCTAGCCACTCCGACCTTGAACACATACTTCAATCTGACTTTTTGAAACTTGAAAATTGAATTTCTCTAAACAAACTGTTTTTAAACACTGACAAGACTGTAACAACGGTATTTGGGACCAAGGCAATTTTTTAAAGCTTCCAATGATTGAGCTGCAGATCAGAACCAACACTAACACCACCCTAACTCCTGTTACTAGTTTTAAATACTTGGGCATATAGTTTGACTCTCATCTAACATTCGGAATGCACATTGATACCCTGACATCCAAAACCTATGCCAAACTAGGTTTACTTTACAGAAACATATCCTCCCTAAGTCTCCTGGTCAGAAAGCGTATCGCACAGCAGATGCTAATGGCAATTATCGACTATGGGGACATCGAATACGTCTCGGCACCCCAAACCCACCTTAGCAAACTTGATACCCTCTACAATTCAATATGCTATTTTGTTCTCCAATGCAACTACAGTACACATCACTATGAAATGCTTATAGAACTAGATTGGTCATCACTTCAGTCTAGGTGCAAAGTTAATCTTACCTGTCTTGCCTTCAAATACTTTCTGGGCAAGCTAGCCGTCTATCTGAACAAGCTCCTCACCCCTACCACATGCAGCGCTTATCATCTGAGATCTGACTCCAAAAGACTGTTCATGGTCCCAAGGTTCAGCAAATTATCTGGACGCTCCTCCTCTTACCGTGCACCCTAAAACTGGAACAATCTACCGGAGACCCTCACTGCCACCACCAGTTACATACGCCAATAATATATATATATATATATTATGTTTAACTGTGCATGCAATGTCTTGTACTGTATATAATATATTCCCTATTCACTTATGTAACTGTATTTGTAACCATGTATTTTTTGTCATCACCTCTATGCCCAGGACATACTTGAAAACGAGAGGTAACTCACAATGTATTACTTCCTAGTAAAATGAGGTGAATGCTGCACACCTTAGAAAATAACAATGATACAATTACCGGTGCTCCCGTGCTTGAACGAAAGCCTTCCGTCAGTCCAATGTATAAGGTAGAAGGAACACAGGGCACAACGGATTTTAGATAATTAAACTAATTTATTGAGCCAACACAACGTTTCGAGCTAGTGGTGTTTATCAAGGCATGAAAAACAATCCCATCAGATCCATTAAATAACATCCAAACCCCCATCATGCAATCTGTTCAATTAGTACTGATGATATATTAGTTATTATTATTATTAATATTATTATTATTATATACATATGTGCTGAAACAATCCTTATCTCCATTCCCTTTTGAGAGTCATATCCGGGTCTTTAGCCAATAATCAGTATCACCCCATCTCAGCTGTAAAACCACTCCGGATGTGTGTCTCATGGCATCATCCGATTGCATGATGGGGGTTTGGGTGTTATTTAATGGATCTGATGGGATTGTTTTTCATGCCACTATGTCACTTGATAAAGACCACTAAGGTCGAAACATTGTGTTGGCTCAATAAATGAGTTTAACTATCTGAAATCCATTCTGCCCTGTGTTCCTTCTACCTTACTTCCTAGTAAAACATTTAATTAATTAATTAATTAATTAATTATGAGACATCATTGCATGATATTTTACTGGGGGAGAGGGGTGGGGTTTGTTTGCCTTCCTCTGGATTAAAATACTGTAAATACAAAAATACTGTCAATACAAATATAGGATAAGTATCTGTCATCTACATTTAGCATAGGTTGATCTTGATGGGCACATTGTTTTTGTCAACCTCATATAATATGTAACTATGTAACATCATACAAAATACTGAATACAGAAAATATACAGTATAGCAAATATATACAGTATATTTCACATTGTACAGATAATGCACAAAAACGTTTGCTTGTACTGTACCTGATTAACTCATTCCTGTAGTATTGCTGTAGTTGTACTGTAGCTAATAGAAGATATGTAAACAAATAATCTATAGGCCTAAAGGTTATACTGGGACAGACTACTCATGTTAATGTAAAGATAAACTTTCTATAGCGTTCAGATTATTCATCTCTTCTCCATCTATATGGTCTAACCAGGTACTTTCTCAGGGGGATTTTTTCAATTCACTCTCTACGGGGTTCCAATGATGCATGTGACATCTTTCTCAAAAGAACAGTCATTTGTCTAGTTGCAAAACAGTCATTTATCACAACATGGTGAAAAAAAAGCCAAAACTGCATGTCAGATTGAGTGATGTGTTTGATTATACAAAAAATTGATTTACCTATTTCTCAAATTAAAAAACAAAATTATGCACTGAAAGATTGAAATGTATGCTGCTTGAAATGTCTGTAGAAAGCATGTAAAAGGCATTTCATGTAAGTTGCAAATTGTGCAACTGTGCTTCTAATGTGCTGTACTTTTATGAACTCATTCACTCTGTTCATAGCTTAAAGAAGCAATCCACCCTAACCTACCTCCATTTCAGGATTGGAACGGGGGCACCTCCACACCTGAGCCACGCTATTTGCAGCTCTGAGATTCCCTGGTTCTCAATATATTTACTGGTATTACTTCCTGTATTTTAAAGATTATTTAAATGGCCATCAATAGGAAGTCACAACTGATGATGTTGCAGCTTCCTATTGGCCTGAGATTGGGAATCCATTTTGTTTCCCCTGTTGGGGATTTAAACCCATGTAAATTCACTGGTAAGAGAAAAATAGAAAAAAACAGTGCACAACTCTCATAGTGAAGTAAAGTTTGTAATAAGCACAATTGTGATTAAAGGATAAGATTGTGCATACATCAGAACAGTTCTTTAACGCATTTAATGTTACATAGATATGGGTTACCACAATTGGGATCGATGTCCGTAGACACTGTGTCCTTTACAGGATGAGGTAAGTATAGCTGATCTCTGGTGGGTAGTTGGCACTATCCGGGGGACAGGGTACTCGTATGGCAGAAAGCACCAGAACGTCTCCTCTCTTCGATGTTAACAGCGGCACACAGACCACGTTGATGGCGAATTGCTGTTCAGGGTCGGAGTCCTGTTCCCATCAGTGTTGGCAGCAGCCGCTAATGACATCACCAAGCAGCATCACAAATAGTAACCGTATCGTGTGTATCAGGGAGCCACAATTATAGCTGCAAGCACCAGTAGTCCGGTGAAGAGAATACAGTCATAAGAATGAACATCCAGCCAAGTCTGTCTCAGCGTTTGGAGTGGCGGCTAATGACCTCACCAAACAGCATCACAGAAGCTGACCATAAGGTGCATGTCAGGGAGCCCGAGATAGCCGCATGCCGGTGACAGTGGCAATAGGAGTAATGTCCAATATGGAATACAGTAGAAACATCCAACGCGTTTCGTAGCTTAAAAACGACTTTATCATTTGCTTTTTTCTCCATTTTCCTAGTACCCTTGAGATGATGAGCCATCTCTTTTGAACAGCGGCAGACTCTCTACATACATATTTACACAAGGTTCTGTTATATGTTCAGCCTTTTTCTCACTAGTGTTCTGCTAACACTGATTATATATTCCTGGTGTATAGAATTTCATGTAATTCCTTTTCAACACAGATGTGATTCACTTTTCTTTATTCACTGATGGTACACTTGGTGCACATTTTTTCTTTTTCATTTATGTTCACCGGTGTGTGTCTCAGGAACCAGGGGATTCCCGGAGTTAAAAATAGTGGGGTCTGGCTCAGGAGGACCTATTGTCCCCTTCCTATAAAAATGGGGGCTTATAAAAAAAGATAGCATCAATGGATAGAAGATGGATCTGCTCCTTTAATGAGTATTCTTTAAAGTATAATTTCCCAGTTGTATATCAATATTGGATACTTTGAAGTTTCTACTGGTAGTATACCTGTACTTGCATGATCACAGAATATCCTAGCAATCTCTCTCACCCCAATTCATAGGTCTTGGGAACAGGTTTAGAACATGTGAGAAAGAATAAAGTGCGCAACTAATGTTATAAAGTGACGTGATGAATATTAATATAATTTACGTGACCTTGAACAGAGCGTCTGCAGCTGCGATTGAGGGGGGGCTCAGGGACCCCCTAAAGCTAGCAGATAAAAACAGAAAAGACACAGCGCACAACGCTCATAGTGTATTAAAAATTATATTGACATAAATTATAATAAGGTGAGTATTGTGTGTACATCAATATGGTATATAACAAGCAGTTTCGGGATATTGTTACCCAAGCGCCACAGCAAACCGGAACAGATGTCCTCACATGGATCTGGACGCTGGTGCCTCTGGTGCAGGGTAGGTAAGAAGCCTTTGACAGTTCTACTCAAAAAACGAGTCGAGTGGGACGTGTGTTAATGTCCCATACAGTGCTGTAACACAGCGGAGTTCCAAGCCAGCTGGAGTTTCTCTCTCCTCTCCAGACAAGCACTTCCGGGTTGGTGACGTCACCGCGGGGAAAATCGCCAGTTTTGGCGCAGTTCTCGCTGGGTCAGATCGCGTGATGGGGTGATGGTTGAAAGATAAGACTCATCCCTGATGAAGAAACCCACGGGTGGTCCCCGCTGGCCTGCGGTACCAATCATGTGGCCAAATGTTTCCCCACAATACATTGAAATAAATACAACCCCCCCAACACATACAGTACAGTAGTGGGCAAATAAATATTATCCAGATATGGATAATAGCGCATTTGCCCAAAACATTAGCCAGCCAGCATAAATAAAGTAAATAAACATTTCTACTTACCCCTGCCATAATGAAGGGCATCCTCGCCAGCATACTCCAGGTCCATGTCCTCCAATCTTCAAAGGTAGGTTTTGGGGAGTGCAGATACCACCGTATATGAAAAAAATATAAACAATATATAGTGTAATATTTTCTTAAATAGGAGACATCTTTGGTAAAAATAGAAATGGAACCCCCCCCATACACCCATTGATTGGCATAGTAGTACATCATACCCATATAATATGGGCATGATAAGCTACTATAGCAGCCAATGGTCAACCTAATCAAAAAGCATGAAGGCCAAAAATACACAATAATAAAATATATACACAAGCACCTAAACACCCCAACAATAAAATAACTAAAAAGCCTAATAGTAAGCCATATCAATAAAATTTATCATCTCCAAAAAACACAATAATAAAAAATCTGTTATCCCAAAACATAAGAATACAATTCAATAAACACCTAGCCAAGCAAACTATTCAAGAAATAAAACCACATCCAAACAAGCAATTCAATACATAAAAGCACTAGCCAACAAATCAATTAATTAATTTAAACCTCTAGCTGACAAATCAATTAATTAATAAAACCACAAGAAACACATCAATTAAAACCATTAACATATAGCATGTAGGCTTACAAATGCTTTGGCCAAAGGGTTTAACAAAATACCTTTTTTCATGAGATTATTATTTTATTTTAGCCTAATTGGTAGGAGCGCAGGAATCGTTCTTTTTGTTTTTCTATACTGTATGTAAGGCCTATCTTTTTACCTGCAGCAAACTTCTATAGGGAGGAGCGCGGTATTATGTACAGTTTTCACAAATATTTGGCAATCCTTTTCCTTGCTGCATACTCCCATGGGGAATTTTAAATATAGTATCTCTGAAACGTCATAGGGGTAGGTTTATTGGCTCATCTGCTTTACATAGCAGTTACCGAGCCCCTACCAATTTCCAATTAGTGCTGGTATAATACACCCCAGTGTCAGTCTGGACATCACCCTCCATTGAATGGTAGGTGAATGTGTAAGGCTGACAGAGAGATACATATGTGTAAGTTTTATTATATTCACACCTGGGAATTTGTGCACCCAGTTTACCTCCATAGTAAATGTAAATATTATACTGGCTTTAGCCAGATATTAATTGCACTACCCACATACGCAAAAGGAATGGGGGCGCAAAAAAAGAGGAGATGATCACTAAAAAATGCAAAAAATATCAATTTATAAAGACATATATTAAAAAGTACAAAACTTACAATAAAATACGATCACGTAGATCCTAACACACCAAGTCTGTAAACAGCACAAACGGGACGTCCGCAATCTGGGCAGAAACCCCTCTCCGAATAGCAGATGGTAAGTGCTGAAGGGAATCTCTAGACCGGCATCTCTGTGTGAAAGTTCCTGCGATGGTGTGAACGCTGTTGGGAGTATCGCGTCGTCACGCCACTACCCAGCATGCACTGGCACTCCTACGCGTTTCGTGTCACGTGGGACACTTCATCAGGGGGTAGCCACACTAATCATTGGTGCTCACTAAGTACTGCTAGTTAACCAATGAGATTGATACACACGTGTCTAGCGAGGTGGTACACTCAGCCTTCCAATTAGTTTACAAAATAGCAAACATAATTAACAATAAACATTAATAACAAAACACAAAGTAGAAAACAGTAAATCATATTATATTAAAATATGAATACCATAACCCATAATAGTTAAAAAAAATCATCATAATGTAGTATATAAGAACCATTAGTATTAATCAATCAGAACATCATTAAGATATGACAGACAATAACAGACAAACAGTATTTGTCATATTTAAACCATATGGATAATGATAGTAATGTTGAACAACAACTAAAATAAAATAAAAATAATAATAATAAATAGATTAAGCCGTAATGTATAAGGCAAATCTACATGAAACAATAACCATAATGGATAAAACAGAATTGTTTAAGTTAATTTAAAATCTCCTCATAAAGATTGCTGTACAGTCATAAAGTCTTAAACTTACAGTAATACCAGAAGTATCTAAGGACTCAGAATATACTGTAATTACCATAGTTATAACTATATAAACGATGCTGGCAATATACACCAGCAGAGATGATGATGGACCTTAAATGTAAAGCGAATCTACATAATCATAATTCGCCAACTAGATAGAATTACAGTATTAAGGTAAGTGCAAAATCTCCTCATCAGGATTGCTGTGCTGTTATATTATACGAAATGACCATACTAAATCTCATTAAAGAATACAGTTGTCATAGTCATGTACAATTAACAATTATTAGTGTATGTATACGTGTTGATTGAAAATATTGCTAAAAATACAATAAATGCATAAAATTACAAAAATTGCACACAATACAAGAAATACCCCTTATACATAGATATCAGCTCAAACTACACAAATATAATCACAAGAAATAATAAGCATGATCACAAAAAATAAGAGATAAAGAATAAAAGATCAAGAATGATCTATAGAGTAAGTGAACAAAAAACTCATATTACTAATCTAGGTGCTTGACGTTCTAATACTTAATGCATATGCAAATGTCATAATCTTATTCCAAAAATCATAGTGAAACAATGAACTCAGAATGAACTATATTTTTTGCACTTTTTAGTGATCATCTCCTCTTCTTTTGCGCCCCCATTCCTTTTTTTTAACCCCTTTAGGGCTTTTACACTTTTTTCACCAGTCCATGGGACAACTATATATATATATATATATATATATATATATATATATATATATATATATATATATATATTTATTTATATATATATATATATATATATATATATATATATATATATATATATATATATAGTGTAGGTACCTGCATTAAACGGTATGCCTTGACGTGGCATGCAGGCTTACAAATGCTTTGGCCAAAGGGTTTAACAAAATACTCTTTTTCATGAGAATATTATTTTATTTTAGCCTAATTGGTAGGAGCGCAGGAATCGTTCTTTTTATCAATTAAAACCAGTAGCCAACAAAAAAATAATTAATAATTAATAATTAACAATTAATAAAAAATGCTATCCTGCAATATCCTGTCCCATAATGTTAAGGGGTTTAATAGCCCAAACAAATGAAAAGTAGCAGTCACAGACTATAAAAGGAAACACGTGGATATTATCATGATTCAAGAGACCCATTTCAGAATGAATAGTGCCCCAAATTCCTAGATAAGCAGTTCTCGCAGTTCTATCTGGCGTCAGCCTCGGGGAAAAAAAAGGGGCGTAGCCATACTCGTACACAATAGAGTTCCCTTCGTAACTAAGACAGTCAAAAGAGACAGGGAAGGTAGATTTATAATAGTCGTGGGTACCATACAAGAAACAAATCATTACAATTGCATCAATTTATGCCCACTGTGAACAAGACCCAGGGTTTTTTGCGGCCTTCTTTCAAACATTAAGTAGAATAGCCAGAGGGCAAATTATAATTGCAGGAGACTTCAATTTAGGAATCGTTCTTTTTATCAATTAAAACCAGTAGCCAACAAAAAAATTAATTAATAAAAAACGCTAAACAATTGGAAAATTAAATTTAAAAAGTCATTCAAATTACAAACAATAAACAGAAAAAGAAAAAACAACAATCAATAGAAAAAAAGCATTTACCAAAAAATGCATTGGCTGTCACTGATTTTATCTGTACCCTAAACGGGCACAGATTAATACATTATCAGTCAATCGCCAATGAAAAAAAGAAAAAGAAAAATAATACAATAAAAAAAAAACGTAAAAAGAAAATTACATACATTCAATATTTTTCTTACCTTTAGAAGCGTTGACCCTCCGAATCCCAGTGTTTCAGCCAGCTCTGGTACCACAACGTCATCAAAGTCAATCCAATGCCATCCACCTTGAAGATCCAGAACAGGTAACAAAATTCTTCTTTCCTTTATCTTCTATCACCTTCTTCTACATTCTTCTGTCATTATTACTTTATTTTCTTTAATGTTCTATCTTTTTTCTTCATCTGTCAAGCCCATGGTAAGTCTCAACGGACGTTGTCTCGTCATCTTCTTCCTGTTAAACTAGGCTTCCAGGCCTTATATAGGGCCTGTGATGTCACATTTTCAGGTCAGATGGTACAGCTCCAATCTGATTTGATGCTGTATCATGTGCCCGCCTCTTTTTGTGTGTGTGTTGATTAGTGAAGAAAAAGTAGGTTTGTTTAGCCTGAGAGAGGGCAGAGTTGAAACAGAATAGCATAAATTTGTAGTGAAGGAAGTCTGCAAGAGTGTGAGATTTCCTCAAGAGGCGTTCAGACGAACGAGTGCAGGAACGCAGCATGCACGTGTGTCAATTTATCCAGGGTCTGGGGTTAGAAGGGTGAGAATGGCAGAGAGAAAGCGGGCATGTAGATCAAGAGAGCAGACTAGAGCAAAGTTGTAGTTCCTGACCAGGTTGTAAGGGTCTAGAGCAGGGCTGACAGAGAGTAGAAGGAGGAGCGTAAAGTGGAATCAAAAGCTGGTAGGTTAATAGAGCGCAGGTCTCTGCAGAGGAGTAGATGGAGGTGGAGAAGGGGAGAAGCGAGAGAGAGAAAATGAGATGAGATGATGATCAAAGAGAGGAAGGGGGGGGGGGAAATGGTGAAATCAGAGAGAGAAAAGTTTTTAGTGAAAACCAGGTCTAGGTAGTGGCCATCCTTGTGGGGGCTGGCTGCAGTCCACTGTTGATGGCCAAAAGAAGAGGTTAGATAGAGAAAGCGGGAGGCCCAAGGGAGAGAGGGGTCATCAATATGGCAGTTGAAGTCCCCAAGGAGAAGAACAGGGGAGTCAGAGGAAAGAAAGGAAGAGAGCCAGGATTCGAAATGAGAAAGAAAGACAGAAGGGGGATGAGTAGAGTTAGGTGGGCGATAGATGACTGTCATGTGGACAGGGAGAGGAGAGAAAATCTGGACAGTGTGAGACTCAAAGGAGGGAAAAGCAAGAGAGGGAGGAATAGGAAGGGTTCGGTAACGACAAAGAAAGGAAAGGAGGAGTCCTAAGTCTCCACCCCTGCCATCACGGCGCGGAGTGTGGAAGAAAGAAAGGCCACCATAAGAGGTAGAGGTAAGAGGGTGAGGAGCAATGTGAGTAAGGTATTTAAGGTAGGGGGGACTCACCAAACAACAGGTGAACATGGAGAGTTTCACTTCCACCCTAATTGGATTTTTTTTCATCACAGCTAGAGGCAGATTTCTTGCAAGCTGTTTAGGCTATAGCCGAGAGCAGCAATCTTTTGTGGTGGGGCTTCAATTTTTTTGTTTGGCAATTTTTAAGTGTGTGTTGAGAGGGGGTCTTATCTTCTCCGGAGCGTCACCCCTTCGGCAGTTGTCATGGCGAGCCAACGTCAAATGACGTTGGAAGATCACATAACAATGCGTTGCCATGACAAAGCGGCATCAAATACCACCGTGACGTTGTGACGCTGCAACACTGCAGAGGAGGCCCCCGAGCCTATGGGTGGCAAAAAGGTAAGTCCGCCACTGGTTACAGCAGGGGAAGTAAGGAGGAAACTTGCCAGGATAAAGAAAGCTCCAGGTTTTAACAAGTTTGTTATGGTGACAGTAGTATGCTCGGAGAGGGCAACGTGCATAGTTATTAGTAGTTGGGAAACCTGGCTTGTGACTTAGGTGAGCAAGCCAGGGCTGTGGCTCCTGGCTCATTGTTGTCTGGAGCTACTGGTACGACGTTATGCGTTATGTGATATAATGAATAAAGCTGAGGTGTAATTAAATTCCAAATCATGTCGTAGTGTATGATTGGTGAATAATGGGTGAGGGAAGGGGACGTAACTGAGGCTTCATCAGTCTTGCAAATTAACCTTCCACTGCCATTAGTTTACTTTGGTACTTGGAGGGACTGCTTCTTTAAGATTCTTTAACAACCAGGCAATGAGTATATATTTGTGCATAATAATGCATTGGCCATTAATAAAATCTGATCTGGCTGGGCTTGCTGAGGAGTAGGTTGAAAATCCCTGTCTTAATTAATATTTAATGGGTAAGCGCCTATAGGTAGATTATGCATTTGTCATTCAGGAGGAGTAGAAGCCATTTTATTTCAAAGTAAGAACCAAAAACCCACAATTAGTGTGTGTCCATCTGCCTAAACACTTTTCCTTTGATTTTGATAAAATATTTTTCTTTCCATTTTAATTCTACAGTTTCAACGATTATTAGTTATTATCTTTGTTATTTTTCTGACCCTCCAAGCAAAAGAATCAAAGGCACCACATAGATCTCCCTGAAGAAAGAAAAAACAATCTCACACAATCTCTTATTGCAGAATCCATGTTAAAATGGATAAGAAGCAAAAAGGGATAAACTGTGAAACTGCATGTGTACCCCCCCCCCCCACCCCCGGGACTACTATTAAGTTAAGGGGTCAATGGCCCTAGTGGTTTAACTGTGTGGGCTCATGCAGAGAAATGCCCATCGCCCCATACATGGTATAGCGTGACTTGGCAGAAAAGCCATGCCCACTTTGTCTGGTGACCCGTGATGTCACCATAAGGGTATATATAGCCCAATGGAGGTACTAAAACTTAGGTTCCTCTGGAGTGACAGATAGGGCCTCAACGTGAGTCATGTACATAGGTTTAAGTGTAGTAGAATGTCCTGTCACCTTTATTGCTTTCAGTTAGGGAATGTGCCCTATATAACTAGCGCCTATATGAATGGCTTAAGATTGTTCTCATTCAACAAGAGGAATAAGCATGTGCTCAGCAGGGAGTTCTCAGAGTAGAAATTTCAGAGCATATTTGGATCTAGTTCCTAAAAACCTTGATAAAAAGCCGTTATGGGCTTGAAACATGTTGGTTTAGGCTTAAAGCCTTTATTCCATGATCCAATAAACTTGCTATTTTTTTTATCACTATTGGGATACACATCTCTCGGTCCTCTTGCATTGGGTAGTGCTCCATTTTTTCTGCTTGTTATTTTCAGTTCTACCTTTAGTGGATTGCACACCAGGTACCTCAGGACACCAGGATTTCTATTTTGGACTCCAAAAGGTCACATAATTGGATCTGGCCCACTGAAATTTACTTAGCAAAGTCCCGGTCCAGAACACAGAGTGACAGTATATTGATCCCCGATGGATAGAGTGTATTCCCACTGTAAACTTTGATAAGTGACATGACATGGCTAAAGGCTTATAACACTTTGGCCAAAGGAGTTAACTAAATAACCTTTACTCATGAGAATACTAATATTGAAATATTTAGCTATGTATTTTGTCACATTGGATGTAGCATTGGGTATTTTTTGTCTTTTGTTGCATACATTTGGCCACGCTCAGTAGCACTCCTTCTGACACACACATACAGAGCCGCCGACAGAGGGGGACAGAAGGTACAGGTGTCCCGGGCCCGCTGGATGGGTGGCCCGGCGACGCAAGTTGGGCCTGACCTCTAATCAGGCCCGGCTGCCAGTCCTCTCACTACCGGGCCCAGCTCTCTCTCAGATTCCTGCAGGCCTCTATCACTGACCCACACCGACGGGCCTCTGTGACATCAGCGTGCCGGAAGTAGGCTTAGCCCAGCTTCTGGATCGCGATGACATGGAGGGAGGCCCTGCGCGCGCCAGTTCGGTGTGGGACAGAGGGATAGAAGCCTGCAGGCAGCTGGGGAAAGCCAGGGCCCGGCCACGAGAGGACCATCAGTCGGGGGGCCTAACCAGAGGTTGGGCCCAACTTGTAGTGCCAGACAGACGTGCCCCCTGCAGACCATCCACAAGGTAAGTCTGTTTTTTTTAAACATGTATTGGGGGTTTTGTTTATATGTATTGGGGATGGAGGGCTTTTTAAAATGTATTGGGGGAGTTTGGGGCTTTTTAATATGCATTTGGGAGTGGGGGGCTTTTTTTAATATGTATTGGGGAGAGGGGGGCGTTTTAAAATGTAATGGGGAGTGGGGGAGTTTATAAAATATATTCTCCAGAGAGTTCTTTGTAACCTAATAGGTATCTCCAGTTGTATATATGTCCCACTGGTTAGTTCAATGCTATAGCTGCTGTCCTGAATAGCAGAAGTGCTGCGTTCTAATTCTGTTGGGTCCACTGGTACCTCCCTTCCTCACAAGGGTACAATATATAAACTAATTGGCCTTAAGGATATATTTTAGGATGTGTGACACATTCAAATATACTTTGTATGGACATTAGCATATCTCCCACGGTACCTCAGGCATGTTCATTTTTTGAGCACACGCATCTCTCCCTAATTTATTTGAAGGTAGGTTTGAGGGGTGATACCTATTCGGTTAGGTAGTCCCCTCTTCCCGTCGTTCAGGTCATTTATTCATTTGAACTACAAACTCATTCGGTATGTCATTTTTATGCCTGTAGTGCTGCTTCCCCCCCCCCCACCCCCTCTGGGAGATCTTGCCTAAGCTACAGGTGTTGTGATGCTTGTTACCTGTGAGGGTCCAGGAGAGACGAGCTTCCGGGATAGTAAGGGGAAACAGGACAGGCTTTTGGTGATCCTTCAGGTTCTTCTCATCTTGGTGTCAGCGCCTCCAGTCACAGCGAGCTCCAGCATAGCTGGAGACAGCCCTCACTATGACAGTCTTCTCTCATACTTCTACCCAATAGACAGTTACTTAGGCAGAAGTATATAAAAAAGGATTCTTTATTGGAGCAGCCACTGCAGTTGGTATCACAGCGTATTCATCTTATTTTATGATGGGTCCCAGACCTCTGGGTGGTGCTGGCCTTCCTGCAATACTGAGGCCTTGTGCTCTGCACAGATGTTGGGCTGCACTCAGCTCCGGGAGGAACTGAAGGCATGTTTCTACCCCAGGAGGGGGAGAGCTGGAACTCAATACAATTTGGAACACTTCCTCCCTAAGGCACAGAGGAGGAGGGTGCAGAGTTTGCACCATAATTGGCTGTACACAGACTCAGTTCACCTGCACCCCTGTCACGCAGAGAGGCAGCATGAGGAGGGGTAAACCCACAGGATAGCCTGACACTGCCTGTAGTTATCAGGACTTAAGTGACAGGAGGCAGAAAGATAGCCAGGACCAGCCATGGCTATATACCAAACGGTATCTACTAAGCAAAATATTTTACTGAATACCGTTTTTACACAAATATCATACCGAACAGTAGGAACATGCCAACCCAATCGATGTGGCAGCGATCATATCAAAGCTACCTAAATAGGCCCCAATGTCTGAAATTAAGTATGTTTGTATGTGGATCATTATCAAAGGCTGTGAATAAAGTTCTTGTTTGTACTATAAAAGTTCATGGTGCCCTTCATTATTCTAACTACATATTCACACCCAGCCTGCACGGATCCAGCACCCTGAAAAAGTATGAGAGACTGAGAAATTCATGTATATTCAGTATATCCAACTCAATGTAAACTCCTTTAGAGCCGGGCTAGGAGGGTTACACATGTAATTACCCAGAATCCACGTCTGCAGAGCATGAATACTGTATGCTGATAAATAAGTGGTATTTTTATTTAGTTTCAAACTAGTGACATCATTTTTGGATTGTGTTCCCAAAGGAAGCCACAAGGTGGCAGCAATGGTATCATGTATTTCTTTGCCATGTAGAGCCACAAGATGGTAGCAAATGTTATGCATAGTAATTTTATATAAGCTGCAGAAAAATATTTTGTCAAACTTTGACATTATGGTATTTGTAATAACTGCCTCACCAGGTAAGTGAAAAAAAAACAATAAGAGTAGTGGTATTTTACCAGCTCTTATCATTTTTTCACTTACCCAGTGAGTCGCAGGGGGGCAAAGGGGGGGGGGGGGGTGGTGGGATTGAGCACCGAGGGGCTCTCGCTTCTGGCTCCAAGCGCCTGGCATGTTTATTAGTTTGCTTTGTCTGTTTCGTGTTGTCATCTTCAAACAATATTTTAAATTAATTACTATTAAAAGTTATTTTTAAGTAAAGTGTAGGGTGTTTTCTAGTGCCACACAGGATGCTGAGCTTTCCGCCGGTGGTATGGGGAAGACAGGACAGGCTTTTGAGGTGATGTTTAGTTCTTCTCTTGGTGTTTCAGCGCCTCCATCTCTTGCAGGCTTCAGGAGTGCCGGAGACAGTCCCTGCAGTATTACCCTCTGATACTCCCCCTGAGAGATTGCAGTCTCAGGCAGGAGTATATAAAAGAACTTCAACTTCAGAATACAGCCTTCAACTGATTAAATTATCTTCCAAGCCTCAGGATGGTCCCTAGGCACAGGCCCCTGATGGAGAAGGACTAGTACTCACTCCCAATCCCCTAAGGGAGTGGATGGAAGGTGATCAGAGCCCTGCACACATGCTTCCTGGGACAGTCTCTCTCAGGGGAGAGAACACTCACTAAATTTGCATGTGCAGCCCCTTAAATACCCTAGGGGAGGGGCTTAGGTTTGAGACCCTGATAGGGCAGAACACAGGCCTAGTCCCGCTCCCTGTCACTCAAGGGAGCTGCTTACTGCAGGGGAAAACCCGGATTGGGCCTAACACTGCCTGCACTGTACCAGGGCTTACGTGCCAGGCAGGGCAGATTAGTAGCCAAAACAGACATGGCTGCACATATATAAAAAAAAACAGATACATATTAAAAAAACACATACTTATATAATACAGACTTATCTTGGGGATGGTCCCAGGTGTTCGGTGGCTGTGAGGGGCCCGGATGTTGCCGCCAGCCTCTAGTTGCCGCCAGGCCCGGCTCTCCCCAGCAGAGGGCCTCCCTCCTCACTGACTGTCCCACACCAAGCTTCTGGCACGTGCCGGACATCTCTGTCAATATATGCCAAAAGTAAGCTGTGCAGAGCTACCGGCACGCACCGGCATGAGAGGGAGGCCCGGTGACGTGCTGACGTCAGAAGCGTGGGACAGTCAGTGTGGAGGGAGGCCTGCAGCTGGGGGAGATCTGGGGCCCGGCAGCAATGCTCTCACTGCTTTGTCCAGACGCCGGGCCCTCCCATAGCCACCGGGCCCGGCACCCTCGTCCCGCGCCCCCCCCCCTGTCGGCGCCCCTGAGCACACTTATCAAAGACAAGCACAAGCAAGGAGGACCCAATCAACTGTTGATGATCTATTACCTGAACCCACCACAAACTTGTTACAGGTAACTATCACATATAATAATGAAGGCTCAAATCTCAGATATATCTCCTAATTGTGAAAATTCATTGTTAAAGTTACAACCCCCTCCAAGACCTGAGCTTTAATTGTAATGCTTTTAATTTTTTTTTGCATGAGGAACATGGAAATCTCTCTTGGAAATAGAGAGCTGGGAATAAAATTACATTTCAATTAGCAACGTGCCTATTATTTCCTACACTGGTGTCCTTTATTGTTAATTCAAAAATATTAGGTACAAACCCAAGATGAAAGTGATTATGTAGTTTGATCATGAAAAAGCCCCATCCTAATTCTTGTATATTCTGGAGTCGAGGAGAGAGAGCAGAGAGAGAGAGAAGAGAGAGGAGAGAGAGATCCAACTATAAGCATAAACTCAACTCAAACTAAACTCAAGCTTATAAACTCAACCCGCATGTGCATTTTACCTCATGAAAAAAGTGCCCTCCTCTATCAAGACTATTAGGGGCGAGTCAGGTTCACGCCTCATGACTCATAGAACAGTCCAGAACAGGCGTGGCCATATGTTCACGCCACTGGGGTTGGCGAGTTCTCCATAGTAGTTGCATCTTTGCATCCTTTTTGCAACGGACCCTTTTGTTGGCAAAAAATAACCCCGCCTACTTTTGCAGAAACCCTTTCTTTGCGGGAAACATTTACGCAGTTGTCCCTATCACTTCTGAAAACTATTTTTAGCGGGAAAATTGGACCCTCTTTCTTCTTTCTTATGCAAAACGCTCTTTGCAGGACACTTATGCAATGCAATGCTCAATCCTTGAACATTGTCAACTTTGTGCACCAAGAGTTAAAGTTTGCAAACAGTCCTCCATACAGTACTTGTATTTCGCAACCTAATTTCACTGGTGGGAAATAGCAATCCCATTTACTTTAGCATGATTTTCTTTAGTGGGAATTTTGGGCCCACTATAATTCAGAAAAACTTTTTTAGCACTATATGTTAGCAATACAGTCCTTAGTGCACATAACATTCCACTTGCGAGGGGCATCAATTTCCTGCTCTTTTGCAGAACTTGTAGTTAGCTTTCAGGGATCAACATTTTGTATTGCATTCTCTATTTTGGAACTCTGGCAGCTAGAACTTAACACTGTTATTTTGCACAAATCAGCTTCTAATGCATAGAGGCTACCGAAATAGTTCATTTGATAAAACTTGCACAATCCTTGCTTATTCTGAATAAACTTTTGCAAAAATGAGTTCTCTTTAATGAGAGACCGGGGGAATCACAGTATTTGGCAACTATCATTTTCTAAAATAATCTTCACAGTATAGTAGTTGCAAAACACGTTCCACTTCCGAAAACCCACAAAAACTTTGGTAAAGAAACCTCAAACACCTTTTCTTCACATTGACAGTTCAAAAGTATAAAAAGATTACAGTAACATTTTCTTCGCTCCAAAAGTTCCCAAACGAACAAAAACGTTTCTTTTGCATGCCCAACGCCACGGTCACCAAATGTAATCCTCCTTGCCCGGCTCTAGAGGAGTTCACATAGAGTTGGATATACAGTATACAGTATATACACAAGGAATTTCTCAGTCTCTCATACCGTACCTTTTCAGGGTGCCTGGTCTGTGCAGGCTGGGCGTGGATATGCAGATAGAATAATGATGGGAACTTTTATAATACAAACAAGAGCTTTATTCACAGCTGATCATAATGTTCACCATATATCAGACAAGCTTCACTTCAGACATTAACTGGTGGCAAATAATATGATTGCTCTGTGCTTCTTACTCTGGTAGGTTTCACTCTTACTCTATGGAGGTACTTATGCTTGTTTCCCGTAGTAATAGTTAGATTGGCAAGCTCTTGCATAGTGTCAAGTAGGCCTGTGGTGGGAATGCACTGTGCCTTCAATGATCAATATCCCATCACTCTGTGTGTTGCCTACCTCGTCCATGTATATTGGATCAGGAGTTTATTTAAGACCTTCTGGTGGGGCTGTTCCAATTATGCTCCGGAGCTACTACTCTGAGAACTCCTATTAAGCGATGCCCGTGACTGCACTGCCACCAACAGCTGTTGCATGCCGGATGTAGGGCCCAATTTCCGCATTCGTGAGTGGGACTGGCTCAGCACTGGAAGCCTCCCCCAATGTAAGTGTATTGTGCGTGTGTGCGTGCGTATTGGTTGGTGACCACCACCCTATCCTGAACGCTCAAGTATGCACTTGGGCACAAAAAAGGTTGGAGACCATTGCTAAAGGCACTCACTATATAGAGCATGATTCTTAACTGAAAACAATAAATGGTGACAGCACATCCTTAATACAAATGTAGCAAGACTTACTGTTCTCTGTGCCATATTCATGCCCGGCCACTGGACCACACTGCAGATGTGCATGATCATGCCCCTGAAAACAGAAGCGGCTCGGGAGGATTAACTGTGCTGGGGTTCATGCTTCTGAATTGGACCCCACCAGCATTAACCCTGCCGGGCCAGCCACCAGTCTGAAAGAGCTGCACAGAAGAATCCCAGAGAGAAGCAGTCTCTCTCCGTGTCTCCACGAGCAGCTCAGAAGCAGTCTCCGTATCTGTTCTACCCCTTGATCACGTTGATGACCGAATATGGAAATGTACAGTACGTCATGAGGGGAGATACTATAGGACAATATACGTCATCAAGGGGCTTGGACCGGGCATTTAAATAATTTAAATGTCCTTTCCAAGCCCCTTGATGTCGTAAATGACTGAATGTGGTCCTATAGTATCCCCTCTCATAACGTTCACACCGATACTTATTGGACTTTTCACACTAAGTACAGTAGTGGGCAACTTGCCTGAACTGCGGGTGTTCAAGGCCATATTCAATTTATGAATTTTCCCAAGCAAAGCAAATCATCTTCTTCAGCGTATGAACTTTTCTAACTGACCTGCAAAGATTGGAAAGCAAAAGATTTACAGCAACATATATCATTTTAGTTATCTTGAAAATGTGTGTAAAGGTTAAGTGAGACCAGGTTATTTCCCATACCTTCTGCCTTTTGTTTGTCTTACTGCATTTTGAGTAGCTTCCTCATTCCACAGCCCAGATCCACAAAATAGTACTCAGCTTTAGCACGCCCTCACTCCCATTCAAGTCAAAGGGAATAAGACGTGCTGACGTTTAGCACCCTCTTGTGGATCTGGTTCTAAGTTGGAAGTCTGACATGCTTTGCCATGCATGCAATTATAAAACATATTATTTATGTGTGCTTTAATCCAGCGGTGCGCAAAATTTGTAGGGGGTGGGGGGGGGGGGGGTCAGGCGGTTACGCTCTTCCCCATGGCGTTTAAATTAAATGCCGGGGGAGGAGTGAGGCCTCTGTAACTCACCTGCTCTCTGCTGGGTCTTTGGCGACGCATCGCCATGGCAACACAGTGTCAAATTACGAGCCAGGGTCACGTGACATCACATGACCTGCGCTGTCATTTGATGCCGAGTCATTGGAGAGGGGGGGCGCGAACGCTGTGGCTCCCGGGCAGGGGAGTGAAGCTCAAGAAGTGTGCGCACCCCTGTTTTAATGTGTGCACACATGAACAGCCTCGAATTCCAATCTGACAAAGAATACAGATGTAGCAGACTTTATTGCATCCATTATGGTGCGGCAAGGCATTAAATAGCATGTAAAGGAAGGAACAATAAAAACAGAAATAACATTAACAATGATTAAAATTGTGGCTCACAGTTAAATAAATGAGTTATCTTTCCATCATATGAGAATTTAATTAAAAGTCACAAAGAAAGAGATGTATTAAGATGAACAGAGATGAATGATACCAATGAAAGTAACAATATACACAAACAATATTTGCAAAGTTAAAAATTGTGACTCATAGTTAAAAAATAAAATAAAGTGACAGATATAGTATTATTTGAGTATCTGAGTTGCCTTTCCCTCATATAATGATTTAATGAACAGGTCAACAAAGATCTGAGGTCAAAACCCACTGAATTTTGTGGTATATTCAATTTCCTTCTCAACGTAGCCTGTAGATACTGTATGACTTTAATAAAAAAATGCAACAGTTTAAAGCATTTTGCATCTATCACTTCTCTATATCTTGCAAATCATGACAGTCATTAAATACTGTATGAGGCTAAACAGTATCCTCTTGCAACGCCTATGTATCAAGGCAAAAATAGAGCAACTGTGGGGTAAAAACAAGATTAATCATTAATAAATTACACATACTGTATAGTCAAGGTATTTCCCCCCAGAATTTCTCCTCTTTTGCCTCTGTAGCCATGTGTAAGATTGGTGTACATATCTCTTTCTCATGCTGGCAGTAAACCTGGTAAGTATGCAGGAATGCCAGTAGTTATCATGGAGGTTTGCCCTCACACCCTGGTGAGGTGTCATATGTCCCCAAAGGAAGTGACAACATGCATTGTACCACACTTAGTGGTACAGAGCAGGTTTGTTCTCCGGGGGGTGATATAAGATACAGCACTGCCTAAAGTTAGAAGTCAGTTTCCTGTTGTTGTGCTGCTCTGTTCACTGAGAGGCACGTGAAGGTTTGCAACATTGTTGCAGTGTCTCCTGCTAGCTGTGAGTCAGTGAGCAGACGCAGCAGTATTAGAGGAGCTGGCAGAGTTAGAGGAGCTGACAGACAGAGCAGCTCAAGAGAGAGACAAAGCAGCTCAGGAGAGGAGATTACAGCAGCCAGAGAAGCTGGGCAATCTCTCTCTGAGAGTAAAGGTGGAAAGCAGCTCTATTAGGGACAAGGGACCTTCCTAAGAGAGTGCTGCAAAGAGATGAGTGGCTGAGCTGTTATCTGTGAGGGGCAGCTTGCCCATACCACCACACACGCCTTGTAATGGGAGACTGGTTAGACTACACGGGCCAATATGAGATTGGGTGGGTCAGGCCAGAGGGAATACCCGTTACAATTGGAGGCGCTGCTGAGATACCTGTTAACAGGACAGGCTTTTGCTAGGCACACATAAGGAAAGAGAGAAGTGTCTGCTGCCACTTTGTGCTGCGTGGGACGGAGCCAGGGGTAGTCAGGGAGATGCTGGAGATGCATGCCGCAAAGACGCCTTGGGATCCGTAAGGGGTTAGTGAGTCTGGAGCCGGGGGCTATTGCTGTTCTAGTCGCCTTGAGGTAGCGCTAGCGGGGGACGCCTAAAGGGTAAACTGGTAACTGAGAGCAGGAATTCTGGACGGGTCCGCACTAGGCTAGCCAAAAGTAGGTCGACGCCCAAAGTACTGCATGGAAGAGCCAGAGTACTCTAGTCTCCATTCCAGACCACTTACCAAGGAGCACAGACTGGAGGAACGTGTTACAGTAGACACAGAAAGAGTGAGCCTAGCCTGAGGTAGTGCAAACACGAGTCAGATCTACATTAGGTACACAAGGTGGTGCACAAGGCATTTTATTGCATCGGTGTGGCAGCTGCCCCGCAGAGAGGAGCTCCATGTGTGATAACAGAGAAAAGAATGGCGACCGCAAGAATGGAGGCTCTCTCAAGCAGTGAGTCACACCTAAGATGGCGGCTCCCGCCAAGTCGGGGGAGCACCAGGACTGTGCAAGAAATTGTTGCAGAGTATTGTCCGGGTTGGGTGTGGGTGCCAAAACCTGAAACCCGCCCCTGCACTGTGAGTAGTTCAGCACAGAGTCAGAACCACTCCTTGGTAGAAAGTGTCCCTTCTCGAGAGAGCCCCGCCAGAATGGAGGATCTGCACAGAGTAGAAGGTCCAGGATGGCAGGGGGCAGAGAGAACCGTCAGAATGGAGGATCTGCACAGAGTAGAAGGTCCAGGATGGCAGGGGGCAGAGAGAACCGTCAGAATGGAGAATCTGCAGAGCGCAGAAGGTCCAGGAAGGCGGGCAAACGAGGAACACGCATATGACCTGTGCGTGGAAGAAGAACAAGCTACAGAAGAGACTTTTGTGAGCCTGTTGGAGACTCGCGTGACAGCCGTGGCTGCGCCGGGTTTGTCCTGTCTATGCTCTGGGGAAAGTAACCTTGAGGCTAGGGAGGACGACAGTGTTGCTAGTTGGGAGGAACGAAATGGACTTTGTTATCATTCAATATACAAACAGCCAAACGCTACCTCAAATGTGATGCAGAAAGATAATACAAACCAAAATGGCGGTTCCCGCGTTCCCGGGACACCGCGTGGGCCAGCTGCAGAAAGTCTTGCAACTTTGCAGCTTGCTAATCGTTGGCCAGGATTGGTGCCAACGAGAAAACTCCACCCCGTTGGGGAGTTTGGCGCGAAAGCTGGAGCCGCGCCCTCATGGACTATGACTGACTCCGCCCCTGTGCTGGGTCAGCCTACAAGTCTACGAGACCCTCCTCTAGAGTCCACCAGGGGGAGTGAGCACAGTGAACTGCCAGTAGCAACTTCTGTTTCCCCTAAGAAAGAAACAGAATGCAGCGAACCACATCCGCAGTTGTATGGTGTTTGGCCAGCAGAGGGACTGTATGTAACATTTCTTTTGTGCCCGTGCTTACAGAAAGACCTTAAACTCTCTGGTGGTATGAACTTTGATCCTTATCAGCGACCACGAGGGGTTCAGGTAGTGAAAGTCGAAGGAAAAAGGTACGTCCGGTGCCTATGCCCCAAGTGTGCTTTTCCTGATGGCGAATTGAGCTGGGGACCCAAGTGTGCCTGCTGCGAGGCACAGTTCCTAAAACCAGTGCTGCTGTGTGCTACGGAACCCGTAGCGGAAGATGCGGCTAACCAGCCTACCTCAACTACAGAGGGCCCGTGCGCCCTAACCGCGGCTCCAGATCCGGTTCCAATACCGGAACCCCAGATGATGGAACCATTCCTGACGGAATCAACGAAGGGTAAGGTGACTGCCCAGGGAGAAGGGGGATCGCTACCATTGGTACCGCTGGAGCAGGACCGCTTCAGGCCGATGGCCATCAGCGAATGCGAAGCACCCCGACGCTGTTCCCCTGCGGAGATGTCTCTATCCCCATCCTGTACTACTGAAGACAGTAGTCAACCAGCTGTGGTGATGCGCCAGCCGGCGGACCACACAAGTGAAGCTGAAGATAAAGAGACATTTATCCCATCGGCTGCGGACCATGATGTAGGCCCGTGTGCTCTACAACAGCCAGTCCGGCCTACCACAGAGGAACACATCGCAAGCCAGCGGAGTGGTGAGGAACCTCCTAACCCCCCACAGGCGCCGGTGGTGGCAATGGCGGATGTCGTTCTGGAGGAAGAGGTTCCGGTTGGGAACCCAACGCAAGATGGCGGCGAGTCCAGCGAGATGGCCGTGTCCTCTCGGCCAAGCAGCTGTACCCGGTTGCCTGGGTCCGAGAAGAGCCAGCAGGCCCTGCGGAAGCCTGGGAGTAAGGAAGCGAGTGAACCGGAGTGCCAGTCCGATGGTACTGGGCAAGGTAGCGAGAAGTTGCGGGTCGTAGTCCCGCGTATGCCGGCAGTGTTTCCCGATGCCCAACCCCAGGCCATAGTTAAAACCCCTGCACCTGTCACTTTTTCCTATGGGTCCCAGTCTAGCCAAGGGTTGTCTGGGGAGTCCCGAGCCACTTTTGAAGAATGGACTGGGGAAAATCTGGACTGGGGTGACTGTTTTGTCTCCGATGAGGGGTCGGGGAGGGAAATGTTTATGCAACGAATGTTATACTGCACTAATGATGACAATCGTACTGTTATGGTGGGATGTGATCCTAAGAGCCTTGGGTCAAATTTTGGGTCTCCAGGAACATTGGGAGTTTCATCTGGGGATTTGGGTAATGTTGCTCATATGGTGCCTATTGCCCGGGAAACCCCCTATGTGCCCTCACTTTCAGGAAGAGTTATTAGGGATCGCCAAAATTTGGTACGTAATTTTCATCGTCCCTGGGAGAACGAACTTATGTTTGAAATGGGTTCCCTTGATTCAGAAAATTGGGATTCTGGCGGGTTAGATGAGACGTGGTGTAGTCAAGAGGGGGTAGTCTACATCTCCCAGAGAGGCCTTAGGGAGGTGTATGGGCATGATCCTCTCAGTCCACTAGCATCCAAGCCAGAGTTATGGGCTGATGGTGGGTGTACAGTATGTCCCCTAGAGTGTTACAGCATTGATGCTCTAAGCCCAGTGGACCATGCTCTGCGCAAGCCACCTTAAGAGGGTAGAGTAGTCCCAGTAATGGATACTCCAGCATGGGGTAATCCTAGTTGTTATACATCTAAAGTTAGGATGTATCTGTTATTGTATGATGAAAAGATATGTACTGTAATGTGTTGTTATGTTTTGCAGTGCTACCTGAAGGAAGGTTCCGCAAATTTAGATCCCAGCCGGGACGTTGGGGTTCCACCAGGGGGAGAATGTAGCCATGTGTAAGATTGGTGTACATATCTCTTTCTCATGCTGGCAGTAAACCTGGTAAGTATGCAGGAATGCCAGTAGTTATCATGGAGGTTTGCCCTCACACCCTGGTGAGGTGTCATATGTCCCCAAAGGAAGTGACAACATGCATTGTACCACACTTAGTGGTACAGAGCAGGTTTGTTCTCCGGGGGGTGATATAAGATACAGCACTGCCTAAAGTTAGAAGTCAGTTTCCTGTTGTTGTGCTGCTCTGTTCACTGAGAGGCACGTGAAGGTTTGCAACATTGTTGCAGTGTCTCCTGCTAGCTGTGAGTCAGTGAGCAGACGCAGCAGTATTAGAGGAGCTGGCAGAGTTAGAGGGGCACCCCACAAATGGTCTCAGCTAGTCTCGGGTATAGTTTGGTGTGAAGTGCAATGTAACCTGAAGGGTAAATTCGACACGTGTTGTATGTTCTGTGCCATGCATTTTAATTGTATAAACCTTATGTCAGGGTATGGCGTTCTCCAAGCGAGGACGTTGGATTTTCCACCAGGGGGAGAGTGTAGCCTGGAGCTCCCGCAGCTCCTTGAGACCCCCCTCCCCTTGGGCAGCTCGATCGCGGGTGCCGAAAGACCCGACGGCTGCTTCAAAGGGTGGGGGCTGGAGCAGGGAGCAGCGCGGCTTCCCCTGCCTGCGGCCGGTTGCCGGGGACGCGATCGGGCCGTTGCTAAGGCCGCGATCGCGTCTCTAAAGTCCTGGCGGCCGCAGGGCAGGGCGCCACCATTGAGGACCGTCTCGCACATGCGCAGTGGACGCGTAGGCGCAGGGAAAGCCCCAGAGCTAGGGATAGCTCGCGCGAGCATAGGGACAGCTCAGGGAGAAGAGAGAAAGCCCGGGAAAGATTGCACACGCGCAGTGGAGGGTAACAAAAGCCCGCGAACCCCTAGCCTACCAGGGAAGACTCTGAGCAGGGGCTACGAGTCCCATGAGCCTCTGTATGCCCCATGTGACACCAGGGAGCCAATAGGGCTTAGGAAGGCCAGGCAAGGAAAGTGGATACATTGTTTGGACTGCAGCACGTTTGTCAGTTGGAGCTGGGGAGCTGTGAAGGAAGGAAGGGTGCAGAGAGCATATGCAGCTCCTGCATCGAGTAAGGTCCCCACATCCCAAGTAAGGCCCCAACTCCCCACCAGGTTAGTGGGTAAGTGCTGAGGGACGGCCCAGATAGGGACGCTGCCCTTAGTGCGTGTCTGTGTGCTGTCTTGTCAGGATCACGGCTGGCAGTGCTGTGAGGCCTGACAAGAAGGCATAGTGCTAGTGTGCAGCAAGTTGCTGTACGCGTTCCAGAAGTTTGCAGTGCGTAGCTGTTAGTGTTAGTGTTAGGGTTCCAGGTTGCTGTGTGGAGTGTTGCATGTGACGCTGCCTGTACTGAGTGCAGTGTGTGTGCAGCGTGTGTTACTGTCTGCCGGCTGACTGAGAGCTGTGTGTCGGCTGCAGGCGCGTTAGGATAAGTGAGTTAGGAGCTAGTTGTTCAGTGTGTGAATATCACCAGTGCCAGTTGCACGTGGTGAGCTGCCAGAGTCTGGGATCCGACAGAAGTTACAGGGAGAGTTATTCTGCATGCAGGGACTAGGGTAGAGGTATACCCCAGGGCCCAGTTAGTCCCCTATGACACCAGAGGAAGCTGTATGATATAGGGTTGGCCTTAGGACAGGGACTCCTTCACCATATTTAGAGCAGCAAGAGGGATGCTGTCTGACGGCCTCTGACTGTCTGACAGCGTGTTCAGAGACTGTGTTAAAGGAGCATTCCGGCTGGAGATTCCTTTCCTGTGGATGCAGCGTGTGCATCCATTCCTGCAGAGAGCAGCGCAGCACGCCGTGGGATCACTGTGCGGTGCTGCTGAGTTCCAAGGATTTTCCTGACCAGGACTGGTCAGGGAGGTAGTATATATTAAGTGCACCACCGGGCCCCAACACAGGGAAGCGCTATCCCTCACACTCACACTGGTCTTTATTGTTGGGGACACTCAAGAGACTGCGGGGAATGTGATGATGGACATGTGGGTGGGGGGGATGGTATGCATTCAGAGTGATGCACTGTTATTGATATATTGTTTTGATGTTATGCAAAGAGGTGTTATTGGAGTTACAGTTTCTGCTCAGTAAATACTGTTTATTCACACGGTGTGTATTTACTGTATGGTTGTTCTGGTGAGGGCACACTCCCACCCCGTTGGGATCCCTCATCAGTGGAGGCGCTGCACCGAGTGTAAGTACATACCCCAGGTTCCCCGTGGCGGAAGCTCAGTTCTCCTTGTTGCCAAATAGGTACCGCACCACACTGATAAGTAGTCAGACACACCTACCCACCTCAATCTCACTTAGGGTGGGGGGGGGAAAGAGGGCTACACCTCCATACTTTATGCCCCTACAGTATGTATAATGCAAACACCATAATGGATAAGGGTGTGAGTTGGGACTTTGGTAAGCCACTGGGCAGGTAAGGGCTGGTTTTACATGCAGCCAAATCTGTAATCAGGAACAGGTAAAGCACTTCAGAGCATAGCTGATTTCCAAGGTCTTCACCAAAGATATAACTGGAGAAAATGTACAGTCATATATCCCCACAATAGCAAATAAATGCAGAATTGAATCATCTTCCCATTTTCACACGTTTCTTGTTTTGTAGTTTTTATAGTTGGCCATAGGACCAGCCAAGAGTAGACTTAATAAAAAACAAGTTTGTATTCGTGTACCTAAAGGCTGGAGACGTACCTAAAGGCTGGAGACGTACCTAAAGGCTGGAGACGTACCTAAAGGCTGGAGACGTACCTAAAGGCTGGAGACGTACCTAAAGGCTGGAGACTTACCTAAAGGCGGGAGACGTACCTAAAGGCTGGAGACGTACCTAAAGGCTGGAGACGTACCTAAAGGCTGGAGACATACCATAAAGGCTGGAGACGTACCTAAAGGCTGGAGACGTACCATAAATGCTGGAGATGTACCTAAAGGCTGGAGACGTACCTAAAGGCTGGAGACGTACCTAAAGGCTGGAGATGGGCAAAACATTTGTCAAGTTTGCTCATTGAGTGAAATTTGCACATTTGCTGTTGTTTACAAATTAGACAGAAATCAACATCACATTCATACCAATTTTCGCTAAAATGGCTGGCAAATGTAGAAAAAAAAGCTGTCGAACTTTGGAAAATTTTGCAAATGTTTGTGTAAATTTTGTACTCATTTATAAATCTGTGAATCAACCAACATTTTATGAATTTGCTCATTTATTAAAAAAAAAAAACATTTGCAACATTTTTTCCAAAGCAAACTGTGAAGTTTGCACATTTTGATTAAAGATAGCAGCAGTGATTAGTGAATAACTAACTGTGGTGCTAAATAACTACAGTACATTGTAACATGAGGTCAGACATGATACCAGCATCCTGCGCACTAAATATATTGATGAGAACAATGCACTAAATGTACTTGTAGTATCCATTCAGTTTTAGATTACACATTATAATATGTTCAGTGCTTTAATGAATAGGGCCTTAAGAGGAGTCATTGTTGACTAAATAAATTGGATATCATACTGTAGAGATGAATATATGCATTCTGTTGTATTGTACAAATTAATAACAACAAATTATACAGGTAAGATTTACAATCTAGTCTTTAATATCAAGTAGAAATGATGAAGAGGCAAGTATTATAATAATTATAATAATAATAAGCCTATTTCCATTAAAATAATAAATTGATAGAACAACAGAGCTAGAAGCCAAGCTGGACGAGGCCCTGCAATTACAGATGGCGGCTGATGAGGAAATCATCCGCCTCGGTGAGGAGATCAACTACCTCAAGGATGGGCTGGAGGATCAGGAGAACAGGGACAGAAGACAAAATCTAAGAATCCGCAATGTCCCAGAGTCGGTTCTTTCTGATCTCCTCCGGTCGTACCTACTAAAGTTCTTCAAAACCATTTGTGAAGACATTGAAGAAAGGGTTCTAGAAATAGATCAAGCAATCGTGCTTTAGGCCCCAAGTCAGATGACCCTACGCGCAGGAGGGACGTGATTATACGGCTCCACAGCTACACGACTAAGGAGAAAATAATTGGAGCATGCAGGGAGGAGTTTGTTCACTTCCAAAATGAACCTCTGCACGTTTTTAACGACCCTTCCAGAGTGACTATAGGTCGATGTCGGGAGCTTAGGCTGCTGACCCTGCTCTTACAGGAAAATCGGGTGAGGTACAGGTGGGGTTCCCGTTCAAATTGATAGTTTTCAAAAACGGGAAACATCTTTCTATCAGGACCCATGGTTGGGACGGTGAACGGGCCTAAACTAAATTGACTAATCTACATAGGTGGGGATTGTGATCTCAATCCACAGAAGATAAAATAGGCAGCAAAAATTAAGCTTTACCCTCCCATAAAGTGAATTGAGAGAGTAATAGAGCAGTAGTTTCAGAAATAATAGACCTTCCCACAATTGGAGAATTGGGAGAATTAGGTCGGAAGTTAGGAGATGTTGACCCTGGCGGTCGCGGAAGAAAGAGGTTTCTCACACACCTATCCACTACCTCTCCCACCCCCTCCCCTTCTTTTCCTTCCCCCCCTTTCTTTTCCCCTTCTCGCTCAATCTTTCCTTTTTCTTTCTCCTTTTCCTCTTTTCGACTAATAGATGCGACACCCACTGGTTGGGATTAGTCAGATTCGGATATTAGCTGGGAAGGAATCATTCTCTCAAGTGAAGTTTATAGATTGAATGAGAGGTTATTAAGTAATAGTCAATGCTTTTCTTTGTTTTCCTTAACTCACTGAAAGCGCAATTGTATTTTGTACCAAATAAAAAATATTTGAAAAAAAATAAAATAATATTAAATTGTTTATATTTATTAAGTAAGTAAATCATAAAGATTTAACAGTGTATAATGTATTTAATATAAAGTACTAAAATCAGTGCTGCCGATACATATTTTTATACAGTCTTATATAGTCAACTTTATGCAGTACATAGGGGGTTATTAATTTACTTAAATAGGTGTTTCTGTTTAATAGTGCCCCAATCAATGCAATCACAGTGTAATAACTGACCCCCAGAGTATCAGTAAATATTACAAAATGGAGAGTGCTTCCATCATAAAATAGTGATTTGCCTATTCTTGCGTTTGTACACAAAGTTCCCAACGTTCCTTGAACTGCAAGAGTTCATCTTCTTCAGAGGAGTCCTGTAAGTTGAAAGGTAAGTATAATTTTGATAGAAGTCCCACCTCAACATTCTGACAATCCTCCGAACAATCGTCTTCAACTGCTTCATTACATAAGTTGGATATATTCAGCTGACCACAGTAAGGCCTATTCTGCACATACAGATTATTACATTTATAAAGTGTTGTGTCAGTTGGTTCTCGGGGTACACAATTCAAAACTTTGTCCTTACACGTTTCTTCCAATCCCCAAAGGCTTTGCTTTTCTGTCCCCAATTTGGGAAAATGTAAAACATCAATAGATTTTGGAATATACTTCACCACGGTCCTCTGTGATTGAATGGCATTTTCAGCAACTTCCGCTGTATTCCCTTCTGGCACAGGGCGAATGGCAGTAATGTTGTTAACACGTCTATATTCAATGCTCTCTTCATTTATCAAACCTGATGGAGTTGTAGATACAAGTTGGATTGGTGGTTGCTGATCAGTAACACGATGTGGCATGTCATATGGTGTAAAATGTGTAATATTAGCGGCTTGTGTTTGCTGAAGAGTTACATAACCAAGATGTTCTTCTTCCATCATTTCTGGGTCATTATTCATTTGAGCTTCATCATTAATCATTTGTACTGTACTCTTAGTTGGCATTTTATGTTCGCTAGGCATAAAAGTATCTTGCATTTTGAACTTGCTGGGATCTTGTTCAATGTTGATGACGTTAATGGTAACCTCACGGGCCTCCACAAAAACTGCATTATGGTTATTGCTGGTAAGTAGATTCTGAAATGACATAATACATTGGGATGAAAGATTCCAGCATTTGTTGTGATTATAATAAAGGAAGGCCATATCGAGGTCGTAAAAAAGTCCATATCAAGTTTAGCAACTGAAGAAGAGACTTTAAGGTCTCAAAAGCTTTTCTATTACATCATATATGAACATAAATCATGTCACTCCTATAAAAACATAGAATAACATAGAACAAATAGAACAAATCTAATAAGAAACAATTATGTAAAATGTTCTTTATTAGCTGGATTATTCTTCTACAATACAGTTAAATATTTTTAAAAAAACACCCAGAGGATCTCTGAACATCTCACTCAGACTTCTCAAGTCTTCTTCCATTCTTATCATACAATGTGGAAACTGACATTGAGAAATATAATGATGCTTATTGAATAATAATAAAGGAAAATCCTTGCTGGTAAAATAAATGTCTTCATGTTATATCTGTCAACAAACATCTATTCAGCAGGACTGGTTTAAGACGGAATAATGTAGACAAACAAGTATTATCACTCCGTGGTTGACAACTGAAAATGTATTCTGCCGAAGAGAAAAGTAGACGTAGAGAGTAAATATAAAAGGGATAGCTCTATTCATATGGCATGATGCAGACAAAATGTGTAGTGTTATGGTTAAGTCACAGCATTTCAAGTGGGTAAACCACTTTGAATTCCAGTGTCATCTCCTGACCTTGGGCAAGAAATTTTATTTCTCTGTGCTTCAGGCACCAAAATCAGATACGAAGTTTTACATAACAAAATATTAGGTCTGAAAAAATGATGCACAGTGCTTTATACACTATTGATAACATATAGGAAAATAGATTATTAAAAATATATCTTACAATATGTGTGCAGATTATTGCTAATGTACCAGCATTTTGAAGTTCAATGAAAACATCTGTAACAAAGCTACATAAGAATGAAGCTGGCATGGTCACTGTGGAAAACTAGAGCACAAATGAGCAGGAGTGAATTTATTGTTCTAACCCCGTCTAGTGTAATAAATTTACTGTGCCATGATTTTTTCGCTTTTGTTGATATCAAGTCAATATCCTGAATAAGCTGAGATCTAACCTCACCTATCTGATTAACCTCTGCAACTCCAAGTGGGAATGAATTTATAGATCATAAACTACACTAATCTGTAAGTGTAAAAGTCTAACTTAAAATGTCTAAATAGTAAATGTAAACAACTTTTACTTATACATTGTTGTCCCCTTCTGTATTTATCCAATTTATAATTAACAACTGTTCCTGGGTCATCACGCCGGAGGACATCTTTCTTTCTTGCTCACGGTTTGGAGGGACGTGGAACTCTCTCCTGGACTCTGGCAGCTGGCCTTAAGTATACCATTTGGACTCTATACCTTCTTCAATTTACACTGATTTTGTATGAACACTATATTGTATTTATTGATTTATGAGTTTAATATTATTAGGTTAGTGGTTAATGCTATGTCTTCTTTTCCTTTTCATGTAGATTTCTAACTTTACGTACAGTAATAAGCATTTCCATATAGTTACCTAGGCACAGCGTGTATTATACGTACCAGAATTTGGGGTTGCCTCAGCTTGCTGACATGGATATATTTATGCACAGAGTATCCCGAAGCAAGGAGTGTGAAGATCACCAGAACAACAGGCAAAACATAGAAACATATAATTTGAATTGCCATTTCTGAAGTGCCATCTGAAAACAGACAACTGCATATTAAGACAAATATTTCTAGTGTAAATATCGAGATAAACCCCCATAGTAGCACAAAGCCCCATTTAAATCCTCTCCTTGGGAAGAATGGTGTATATTCAGTTAAGTTTAGTGAAGTTACTAAAGAACAGACCCAGCACAAAAAACTGTGAAACAAGACAACAACAATAAAAAAATAAGCATAATAAAATAATAACCAAAAGAATAAATAAACAAAGGAGCAGATAGACTAGCATCATAATAAGTAAACATTAATAGATTCTGAATTGAGAAAGACATGAATTAAAAAAAACAAAATACCAAGTTAATAACTGTAATATAGTTGCATATACTAATCGCACTAGGCAGCAAACAAGGCAGTCATAAAGTCAATTAAATGTTAACATCAAAATGATACCTACAGAATACATCAGAAATAGTTCATGCAAACACAGGAAATGATAGACATCTAGATCTGCAATGAACTACCTTCACATATCAGCCTTCCACATATAGTTACAGTATGAGGTAACCAACTTGGAATGCAATAGAAACTGAAATGGTTAACAAACAAAGGTCCAGATCTATTGTACAAAGGTCTGTTAACTCAGGGCTCATAACATATTGTTATCAGAATCAGTAACGAATGTTATGTTTCCCTGAGTTTAATGTGAAGCCACAAATTAAATGCAAACAAATTCGCTGTCATTGATCAAATTATCATAGGATTAACAGTATTTTAAGTTAGCACATCTTGCGATAGCAACAAATAACATGGCTTGGAGAGAGAGATAGATCTTTTGTGCCATACTTATACTGTAAATATATACAGTATAACATCATTGTTTCTTGTACTAAATTTCTCCTTCACAAATGACATACATATATCATGCACAGTGGCTGAGACTATAGCATGTCATCTCCAGAAATCCAGAAGTTTTTTTGTCCACCTCGACTCTATTTGTGAGAATCTCTTGATACTGAGAAGCTAATCGATCTCTTGTCCACTCTTTTTCCAGACACCTGTTTTGCACCCTCCTGTCAATTAAATATAACTTTGATTTACTGGTTTACTGATTTCTGATAGTATGCCATTTAAGCACAGTGTGATGTGCTTTGTATAATTGCTCTGATATTTAGGCTTTGCTCCTCTGGCCCCGATTCACTATGCTCCGTTAAATCAGGGCACATAATGGTGGCATTACCAAAAACAGGAACGGCTATTATTTTCCTGAGTCAATGCCTTATTTACTAAGGGAAGTCTCAGAATAGATAATGGCTGTACTTGAGCCCAAGGGCGTTGGGTTAACGCCCTGTTATTATTTCAGGATAATACTGAGGGGCAGATCCACAAAGCTCCGTTAGTGACTTAACAAGACGTTACCTTCAGATCACAAATGGGCCATCGGGCCTGGATTCATTTGGCATTTTATTTATTTATTTTTGCCATCAAACTTTTTTGATTTATATTTTTTTGATGGTTTTTGGTAATTGAAATGTTTTCTTTTTTTATGGTTGGGTGTCGGCCCTTTTGGTTGGATTGATAGCGGGGGGTTCATTGCCCTGGAGGCCGTCAAGTAGGATAGGGTAATATTTATTTCACCTTCCCATTGAGTGCCACTGTATTGTGGCTACCCAGGCTCTCCTTCAGAGATCCAAGGTAGCCCCAATGACATTCAATTGTTCAATTTTAACAATTTTAATGTTATTTTATTTGTATGTATAATGTGTATATATACATCTACCTACCTATCGATATATATATGCAACCGTGCACACACACACACATATATATATATATATATATATATATATATATATATATATATATACATGTAGAGGTATCAGTACCGTGTTAGCCGAGCTTCAATAATCAAAAAATAAATAGATGATACCGTTCTGTGGCTAACGAAATGCTTTTATTTGTGCGAGCTTTCGAGATACACTGATCTCTTCAGACATTGCGTCCCCAGAAATGAGTGGCCCCTTTTTACTTAGCAGTGCTACCAAGCTGCTTACTGAGCATGCTCAGAGATTCCTGAGCTGGCTGTAGGATTGGCCCATGTGACCTGGCAGGTTCTGATAGGAGGAAGATAATTCCTTGCCAATGGGATGAGGCTAATGTATCCCTTCACAGGCCCTTGTCCTTAAAAAGGCCTGTACCCCTCATTCCGTGGTGATTCCTGTGTTATTGCTGTTGCTGTTACCTGATTTCTTCAAGCGGATAAGACCTAAGTACAGCGGCTACGATTCCAGAACGCAAGGGGTTAAAAACATCGCAACAAGGATACTTGCCCTGCTTCAGGATTTCGTTAGCCCTGGGGATTCCAGCAAATCCCAAAGAACCAGAAAAGACTTTGCACATTCACAGAAGGATTGGACTGGCTATTTATTTGGCAATTTGCAAAAGGACTAAATTTTAAAGGACAATCTTCTGGTGCTTGGGCACCTTTCTGGACATTATCCTCTATTTCTCTACCCGTGAGTGTAATTATTAAGTTATTCTGCAGTTGTCGTGTGTTTGCCTATCAAGGGAATAAATCTCAGTTTATTTTGCTCAACCTGTTCTGCTCAATCAGGACCCACGAAATATAAATGTGTTATTAAGCGCGTCTCCCGTGACAAGCGTTTAAAACTCCTTGCTTCATTCATTGTAACATCGCCGGAAGAAGAGATCAGTGTATCTCGAAAGCTCGCACAAATAAAAGCATTTCGTTAGCCACAGAACGGTATCGTCTATTTATTTTTTGATTATATATATATATATATATATATATATATATATATATATATATATATATATATATATATATATTTATACAGTATATGTGCATGGTTGCATACTTGAAAACGAGCGATAACTCTCAATGTATTATTTCCTGGTAAAACATTTTATTAATAAATAAAAAAAATAAGAATAAATGAAAACACTGTAATATTTCTATTTCATTTTGAGACCCCTTACCTTTTATAGTGGTGACACATACTACTTCTGAATGATCCGAATGTTTAGTCGGTACAGGAACATACAGTTGTGCAGTAACACAATAGGTTGTGTCCGGATCTAAATTGTGTGCACTCAGGTTCTGAGTCTTCCTCTAGAAGAAGAAAAAATATCTCAGGCTAAATACACTCATTATTATTTTATGTTATCTACTGGGCTGGTAGACATGGTGGTCAAATTCTCCCTCTTTTTTTTTTTTTGTGGACATAAAGAAATTATTACATTAATTAAATTTAAATTAAATGAAAATTAATTCCAGACATAATTATGCATATCATATTAAAAAGAACAGTCAATATATTTATAATGACATGTTTAACATAAAATAATCATGCGGCCAAAACAGGAATGGAGAAAGCCTTTCCAAGATCAATCGCTATTCCTTTAATAGAGGTGAATTGCACATTGTTAGTATATATAGTGGTAGATAACATAAAATAAATCTCTGTCAATATATTTGGAATAACATACAAAAGATGTTGACATTTTAGTTCATTTATTGGAAGTACTATGGTTTTTCATTATGGAATGGGTGCATAAGGATGATAGAGAACTGCACCAAATCACATATAAACGATTTATAATATCCTTGTGTGGGAAACAACATACACTCTTCCACTCCCCCAACCCCCCCCAATTTACCACTTCCTGAGTTTTTGTGTTTCGTATGGAAACTTGAATCTCAATGTCCTTGAAGATATGATCCAGATATGCGTCTGTTGGATTTCTCTTCCAGTTTTCAGGAAATGACACATTTATTGAAATTGATCTATCTCCAGTTTGTACTCTGACTGTAGGTGGTCCAATTTTGGCTAAAAAAATAGATATATCTTGTATGATTTGAAGTGTATACTGTTCGTACCTAATCATATTTAGATGCATCAATCATGTTTACTATAAGAACTATTTATTTAATCAATTCCCAATAATTTACATGATGTAAACTACTGAATCATGTACATCCCTGGTAATTAATGGGACATTATACTAAGAAAATGTAATAAGAGGATTATGTAGTACAGCTCCTAGATTAATTGCTCCGTTGTTGAACATGTGCTAATCCTATTTACCTCACAAATGAAGGAGATTATTATGCCAAGAAACTACAAGTACTGGAGCTCATAAATCTGAATCAAGAGGAAAATTGCACTGTACAATTCATGAGTTTTTTTGTGCTCAAGAACTGTGATGCATGCAGTAAATATCTGGCACTGGTACCATAAACAACGGCGTATTAATGCTATTTATCAAAGTAATCACGTTTGGATATTTATAGATGCATTCCAGTGTAGAACCAAACAGAACTAATGATAGTGATAGGTTTAATAGATTAGAGCCCATATTAACTAAACCCATTCAACAGAATCAGCCGCAAGGTGTCGTGGAGCCTTAGAAGATAGCTTACAGTATGTCATAGCACGGCTTAGTAAATGTGGCCCTAAATCTTGCCGATGCATACTCTTTTGTTGACAAAAATGACAAGTATTTTATGAATAATGTTGTAAAGTCTGAAAATTGTTGTTTGGATCTATTTACACAATGGAATCTGTAATGGCTGGAGGAGAGTGTCAGGCGTATTTTAAAGTTATTTTTTTAAGACGTTGATCATCACCTAGTTTTAAACCATTAAACATATTGTGCCATATAGTTAATTGTGCCCATGTACACTACATGACTACATCTTTGAATTAAGCCTCTGCGGCACTTGGCAACCATGGGAAGCTACTGTATGTGGTAGAGGGTGTTCCAATGCATTCAACATGGGTGACATATTCAATTAGACGTTTTTAACTAAATAATTTTTTATTTTGCAGATAAGAACATGCACAATGTTCGGGTATACCTGCCTTCGTCAGGTTAAATTATGTGCAAAATAAAAATTATATAGTTAAAAATGTCTAGTTTGCTCCGTGATTCGTATTGAGAGCATCTCCCTCTACCACGTTACTGCACGTTATTGTACATGAGTGTTTGGATTGCCTTAGGCTTCTGAACAGCACCGGACCAGTAAGAAACCAACCGTGAGGGATGTTTTTGTTCATTTTCAAGTCATGCAAATATATGCAACATTTGCGAGGTTCACAAAAAATTGCAAAGCCCTATCGAAGACATTCACACATTTCTACAGATAATGAGATAACGTGATGTTAACCAGGTTTTACTCCTGTATTTAGCATTAAGGGCAGAAATAACATCACGTCACGGGAGTAATGTTAGGGTGTCAGGTATTTGAAGATAACGCAGAATTACCCTGAAATAACATATTGGTTACCCTATTTTAATTAGCTCTTTAATGGCTGTCGTTTTTGCAACTAATTACATTAGTGAATAAGCCGATAAGTCAGGCAAAATAATGTCTGTTCCAGTTTTAGGTACTGTACATCATGTTACCTGCTTTGAAGGAGCTTACAGAAATACTGTATCTTACTCAAAGATCAACTTATTTACTAGACCTTTAGACCAATTAGGCAATTTTTTATGAAACCTGGTAAAATGTTGTGAAAAATTGGTTCTCATACAAAACTTTCTCAGCCTTACAAGAGATGAGTGAACCTTTTTCCCAAACTTGCTATATAAGTACATGGGTAATCCACTAAATAGGACTTTCTCGCTTGGATATTTTCCAAGCAAAACACAAGCAAACTGAATTTGGGAAAGTTTTGTACAACACTCTCGCCATTAGAAAAAACAAATAGCATTTGAGTGCACTTTTTACAATTGTGTGAATTTCCATTCAAAGGTCAATTTTTGAAGCAAACTGAGATATGGTCCTAAAACTCTAGAGAGGGTCCCATGTATTAATAATGAAAATAAAAAAAAAAGCTCTGTGACAACAGTTTGCAATGTTTTATGATAATCAATTTTAGAGTGTTAATATAGCACCTTTGTCAGGATAAGGGTGTTATGTTTGCACCAAAGCGCTGATCACCCATAAACCTTGCAAATTAGAGCCTCATAGTATTTTTGTCATGTCATGTTCAACATTCATGGCAGTGTTTGTAGAATACTAGAGATGTGAGCACCTAGCGATATAATATTTCATATTGCTTTTCTGGTTGCACATTCCACAATTAACAACAGCCCTTGCATTTTTAATACATTCCCATCATCACCACTTAAATTCTAGAATGGCAGGTATATTTATTACATAATGAAAGAAAGTGTTCTTCTTTCAATAAACAAAGTTGCAGTATAAGGAATTTGATGATGCTTTTTGCATCGGTTTTTCACAGTTGGGCTGTCAGGTTACGTCAGTAAATAAATCCCTTTGTGTGTTTTTTGCATGTCCACATAAGTGTCATATTTAAATGAACAGCGGCAACTTCCTTGGACTTAGAAAATCGCAATAAATGAAAACAGAAGCGACACCTCATCCATTAGTTCTTGATCACAACTTAGCAAGGAAAATAATACAGAATACTGTACGGGGTTTTGGCTTTGTCATTATCATATACTCTTAGCAATAAATATATATACAGTATATATATGCATTACTTTCAGTATAAATGTACATTGGGCAGCTGTACATTTATCCTGAACTAAAAGGTACTAGTTATACTTTTTTACAGAAATGTTAAGTTTTACATTGTTATACTTACTATCTATGAATGGGTTGAATCTGGGCGTGTCCACCCAGCATTTTTGGTATTTGTGGATTGCAATAACCTTGGCATAATATTGATGCTTATAATCATATGTTTCGTTTGATAAGTCACACGAGGTCTCATTGATTTGCACGCAATCTAATTTCTTATGCCATTTTTCTTCACCATATCTATATATGTAGAAAAGACAATTAAAATGTCAAGATGTGGAAACATTATTTATTTTGCATGCAATTAAACGGTAACTCTGGGCAGTGCACTGTACTTGTGTCACGTTGCAAAGTGTATAAGGGTGAAGTAACAAATACAACTAGAGTGCAATAAAAGGTTGTATACAAAAGATAACATGAATAAAAATGAGCAGTTATATACTTCCGGTTTTCTAGTATATCAGTATCTGTGAATATAAACAATGAACTGCTGTAATTCATTTCTAGATATGAAGCAATAAACTCAATATGATAACTAATTTTAACAGATTATTTTTGTTACTACGTATACAGTACATTTACCTTAATTTGTCATTATATTTAAACTAGTGATAACAGTGTCATTCGTTGATATTTTTTTGTATATTTAGCCAATAAGCCCAAACAGTAGACCAACATCCTCATTAAAATACTCAATAAACCAAAACATAAGTACATTTATATTACAAGATATTTTGCTATTTTTTTTGTATTGTTAATAGGTTTAGTTTTATAGTGAGATGTACAATGATCACACATTGCATTCTGGGATGGCAACAGACAGAAGTGCTACTAACCACTTGTGACGTGATTTAGAACTTGCTTCAATGTGGTCGAAAGCCGCTAATCGCACTGCAATTGGCCAAAAGCTGCCGTTGACGTTAATATTGGTGCTATCAGCTGCTTTGTACCGTATTGAATCAGACCCTTAAATCAAATGATAATTATGGTGTACGATTATTCGCTACCTCGTGCCCTGTTATGGTGATGCTCCACATAGCTGTTCAAAGACAACAATATTTTGAATGAATGATCTTTTTTTCATCTTGCCCACTCACGGTGGAAAACACCAGGAATTTCAGAAGGCCCTGGACCGGGGTGCTCAAAGTATGATAATATACTGTAAGAGCTTAGTAAGCACCAATACTTCTGTATGTACAGACCCAAGTAACAAACTCTTTTCTGTTTACACCATTAGAGTGATACTATGAAAGAAGCCTCGCTCTAACCTGCCAGTATGGTAATCCTATGTGCTGCCTGGGAAGTGTACAATGCAAACGGTAAGTACAACTGGGTACCTGAGAAAAAGTTTCCCTCTGCGGCGCACCAAAGTATATGTTGGTAAGTATTAGTTAGTTAAAATAAAACTTTACTTTAATTTGACTTTAATCTAAAATAAATGGCATCCTAATACTGTACAAATAAAATATAAATAGTACCAATGGTGCATAAAATAATATAATAAAAGTCCAGAACAAGGTATATGAACTTATCAACCTGTATGGACTCGAGTTCACAACTTTAGTGTTAATATGATCAACGATGATTGACCTGTGTATGGAGCATGCAAACCCTCTTGGGCTGCGTATCGTAGTTATCTATTGATCCCTACATAAATACTCAAAATAGCGGCGTATAGATAGCTAATGCTCCAGTAATATGACCTAAACAGTAGTATTTCAATCTATAGTGCTGTTTTCATTTAAAGTGGTACAGAGCTAATGACTGCCCATGGTAACCATTTTCTCATGAAACAAGTAAAGTACAATGCCTGGTCAGAATACCACATTCAGAAAACATCTACTGTTAAAGTTGTCTTTGTGTGGTAATTACCTTCTAGTATATGAGGCACACGGTTCAGAATATAAAAAGCTGTGAAATCCCCACGATTAGGGGTAATAACCATCTACTGTCAATGGGTATCACTCTGAGAAAATAACTGCAAACCTCTTAGGTAGCCACAATGAACCAATTCAATTATGAATGCACTGGTGTAAAATTAAAAACTCCGATTGTAACTTTTTTTTTTTTCCCCCTCGGTGTGATTTCTCACTCTGAGCTGTTTAGTGAAAGTGACATTTGGAGCAAAATCACTCCCGTGAGTGCAATCAAGCTGAAAGAAGCAAGGCAAAGTCTACCTGTCTCAGTGATAATGCTATCATGTTATCTTGTTCTTATAATAGTACCACGTTTAAGGCGCATCACATTCACTACAGTTATTAATATGTAGTGAAAGTCTGTTACTGTAGCATGTAGGGTAGAATACCGAGAAATGTTAAGTCACAAGTGTATAATGATAATGCTGATGTGTTACCTAGTTCTTATGTTCCGCGTTTATGTCCTTGTACATCTGGAGGACATCATGGTAGAACCACATACGTTACTAGTGAGTTTTGATGTAGAATCATTGTATACAAGCATAAGGCATGATGTTGGCCTAGGGGCAATTAAACACCATCTTTCCTCTAGGAGTCTACACTACAATAACCACAACACTTTTATTTGTGAACTGATGGAATTTATTTTATGCCACAACTATTTCCTTTTTCATAGGAAATTTTACTTACAAAAACAAGGGACCGCCATGGGCACAACATGTGCCCCGACCTATGCTAAACTTTATCTGGGATGCTGGGAGGAGGTGAGTGTTTTTTCTGAAGCCATGCATCGATATACCAGAGATATCGATGTATGGCTTCGCTATATAGATGGTATCATCCTCATCTGGAACGAAAATTGGACTTTACTCAATTAATTTATGACATTGTTAAATTCTAATGACCAGAATCTAAAGTTAACATCTGATGTTAGTGAGACACAGATTGATTTTCTGGATCTCACGATCAGTAAGACGGCGGATGGTCATTTAACAACTACAAGCTATACCAAACCCACGGCCACCAATAGCTATTTACAATTTAGCAGCCACCCTCCAGCATCCCTAAAGTGGGGGATCCCAACCGGCCAGTTTCTGAGAAAGACGAAATTGCTCTTACATTAATCAATTTAAAAAGCAGTCAGAAACAATGAAAAGGAACCTCAGTGAATGGGGATACAGTAAGAACAGTATCAAGACAGACTATCACTGGGCCCTTACAATATACAGGGCCACACTACTGACCAATTGCCTGAAAGAAAACTTTAATAAAGAGATAAGGTGTATAACATCTTATAATGGCTATTGGAGGGAGATTAACTCCCACTATTAACAGGCATGGGCATGTGCTACTTAATTACAGTGACTTAAAACGTTCTTTAAGGACACCTCCGAACATCACATGGAGGAGATTAAGAAATCTTAAAGACATTTTGGTCAGTGTTCATTTCTCTAGAAAAAACACTACAACATCCTGGCTGGGCAAAAAAACTATTGGTTGTTACAAACGCCACAAATGCAGAGCCTGTGATTCAGTCATTAACAGCAAAACATTCAGAAATTTTGATGGGACCAAAATATTCCATCTTAAACAGTTAATTAACTGTAAATCGGTCGGCATTATTTACCTTGCCACTTGTGTTTGTGGTTTAAAGTATGTAGGCAAAACTAGGAGGGAGTTTAGAAAAAGAACACTAGAACATCTGGGTTCAATTATAAACTTGTAGACACCCCATTATCAAGCTCGTTGGATCTATACATTATACACACTCTCCCCCTCTGGACTTAATGAAGGTTTTGTTTATACCCCTTTCTTGTAAACTATACCTTCTGTCTCATATTCCTTATCTTTAGGGTGATCAGATTTACAAAAGTAAAAACTGGGACACATTAAAAAATATATTTATAAAACAAATGACATCACCAACTGCGCTTTGTCTCCTTTATGTCTCTCCACCCCTCTCTGTCCCCCATCCTCACACACGCACACCCCATTCTCTCTCCCCATCTCTCCATTCTCTTTCATCCCCATCCATGTTCCACCCTTCCCATTCTCTGTGTCTCTCTCTCATCCCCATTTTCTGTCTCTCTCCCATTCTCTGTTTTTCTCTCTCTCTCTCTCTCTCTCTCTCTCTCTCTCTCTCTCTCTCTCTCTCTCCCATTCTCTGTGTCTTTCTCTCTCCAATTCTCTGTCTCTCTCCCCCATTCTCTGTCTCCTGTCTCTCTCTCCCCATTCTGTGTCTCTCTCCCCATGCTGTCTCACTCCACCCATGTTGTCTCACTCTCTCCCCATGCTGCGTGTCTCTGTCTGTCTCTCCCCATGCTGTGTGTGTGTCTCTCTCTCTCCCCATGCTGTGTCACTCTATCCCCCCCATGCTGTCACTCCCCATGCTGTCTCTGTCTTCCTCTCTCCCCATGCGTTGTGTCTCTCTCTTTCCCCATGCTGTCTCTCTCTCTCTCCCCACGCTACGTGTCTCTCTCTCCCTCCCCATGCTGTGTCACTCTCTCTCCCCTTGCTGTCTCTCCCCATGCTGTGTGTCTCTCTCTCCCCCCATGCTATCGCTCTCCCCATGCTGTGTCACTCTCTCTCCCCAAGCAGTGTCTCTCTCTCCGCATGGTGTCTCTCTCTTGCTCCCTCTCCATATTGTCTCTCTTTGTCTCTCTCCATGGTGTCTCTCTCTGTCTCTCCCCATGCAGTGTGTGTCTCTATCTCCCCATGCTGTCTGTCTCCTCATGCCGTGTCTCTCTCTCCCCATGCTGTATCGCTCTCTCTCCCTATGCCGTGTCGCTCTCTCTCCCCAAGCCGTGTCGCTCTCTCTCCCCAAGCCGTGTCTCACTCTCCCCATGCCTTGTATCTCTACCCATGCCATGTTTCTCACTCCAATGCCGTCTCTCTCTCTCTCCCCATGCTGTGTATCTCTCTCCCCATGTGGTGTCTCTCTTTCCCCATGCTGTGTCTCTCTTTCCCCGTGCTGTGTCTCTCTCTCCCCATGCTGTGTCTCTCTCTCCCCATGCTGTGTCTCTCTCTCCCCATGCTGTGTCTCTCTCTCCCCATGCTGTCTCTCTCTCCCCATGCCGTCTCTCTCTCCCCATGCTGTCTCTCTCTCCCCATGCTTTCTCTCCCTCCCCATGCCGTGTCTCTCTCTCCCCATTTCGTGTCTCTCTCCCCATGCCGTGTCTCTCTCTCCCTCCCCATGATGTCTCTCCCGATGCTCTCTATCTCTGTCTCTCCCCATGCTGTGAGTGTGTCTCTATCTCCCCATGCTGTCTCTCTCCCCATGCCGTGTCTCTCTCTCCCCATGCCGTGTCTCTCTCCCCCATGCCGTGTCTCTCTCCCCCTATGCCGTGTCTCTCTCCATGCTGTGTGTCTCGATCCCCATGCTGTGTCTCTCTCTCCCCATGCCTTGTCTCTCTCTCTCCCCATGCCTTGTCTCTCTCTCTCCCCATGCCATGTCTCTCTCTCTCACCTTGCTGTGTCTTTCTCCCCATGCTGTGTCTCTCTCTCTCTCCATGCTGTGTCTCTCTCTCTCCCCATGCTGTGTGTCTCTCTCTCCCCATGCTGTGTGTCTCTCTCTCCCCATGCTGTGTCTCTCTCTCTCCCCATGCTGTGTCTCTCTCTCTCTCCCCATGCTGCCTCATGCTGTCTCTCTCCCCATGCTCTCTCTCTCACCATGCTGTCTCTCTCTCCCCATGCAGTCTCTCTCCCCCCATGCTGTCTCTCTCTCTCCATGCTGTCTCTCTCTCCCCATGCTGTCTCTCCCTTCCCATGCCGTCTCGCTCCCCCCCATGCCATGTCTCTCTCTCCCCATGCCGTGTCTCTCTCCCCATGCCTTGTCTGTCTCTCTCCCCATGCCTTGTCTGTCTCTCTCCCCATGCCTTGTCTCTCTCTCTCCCCATGCCGTGTCACTCTCTCTCCCCATGCCATGTCACTCTCTCTCCCCATGCCGTGTCACTCTCTCTCCCCATGCCATGTCACTCTCTCTCCCCATGCCGTGTCACTCTCTCTCCCCATGCCGTGTCACTCTCTCTCCCCATGCCGTGTCACTCTCTCTTCCCATGCTGTCTCTCTCTCACCCCATGCTGTCTCTCTCTCTCCCCATGCCGTGTCACTCTCTCTCCCCATGCCGTGTCACTCTCTCTCCCCATGCCGTGTCACTCTCTCTTCCCATGCTGTCTCACTCTCTCCCCACGCTGTGTCACTCTCTCCCCACGCTGTGTCACTCTCCCCACGCTGTCTCACTCTCTCCCCACGCTGTGTTACTCTCCCCACGCTGTGTTACTCTCTCTCCCCATGCTGTGTTGCTGTCTCTCTCTCTCTCCCCATGCTGTCTCTCTCTCTCTCCCCATGCTGTGTGTGTCTCTTTCCCTCTCTCCCCGTGCTGTGTCTCTCTCTCCCCGTATGTGTGTGTGTGTCTCCATTCTGGACCATACCTTCCACTGTGGAACATGAGTGGGGGGAAGCCCTCTTGAGACCTGGCAGCAGACACTGACGGACTCACTTCCGGGTCTCACTGCTGGGGCTCCGCTGACACTAACCCTGCCCAAACCTTCTGCAGCTCAGACCACGCCCCCACACTCTGCAGCTCAGACACGCCCCCACCCTCTACAGCTCTGACCCGGCCTCTGCTCTCCTCTCCACCTGCATTCTTGCTCTCTGCTACCCCCGCCCTCCCCCCCCCGCTCTAATGGTCAAAACCGGGACAGCCAGAAAAAAACAGAACATTTTAAAGAATGTCGGGCAGCCGGAACAGGCATTAAAAACCAAGACTGTCCCGGCTAAAACGGAATATCTTGTCACCCTACTTATCTTGAGTGCAGGTTCCATAGTATTCATACAAAGGTCATTTTATATTACCTTCAGTTACTGTGTTGCTTTGTCACTTGGTCACTTAGTGACCCTGTTGCTTTGTTACTATGTTACATGCCTACAGTGTCGGAATGGCATCCGCAGTACAGATTCTATTGCAGCCATTCTATTGAGCGTCACACGGGTTATGACAATTAATTTGTATAAAGGGGCGGTCTGTGACACTATCAATGCCCACCCCAGAAGAAGGCGTGTCTTGTAATGCCAAAATGTACATCGGGTTATCCGGCGGAACCTGATATAGTTACCTTACACTCTTGCTAGTAACTTGATCCAATAGGACTTTAAAACAGCACAGCTCGTACAGTTAGGCGCTCTTTTGTTGCTCCACGACTACAACTGGAGCATTAAGCTCCACTTTCGCAGGTTCACAACACTAAAGGGTTAATGCAGGAGTCTATAGGGTCAGCAGATACCCTTCACCATGCATAATAAGGACGGAAAGTAGGTGTCTATTTCCCCATATACATGTGACTTAACATCTCTCGGTATTCTACCCTACATGCTAACAGAATCTAACTACATATTAATAACTGTAGTGAATGTAATGTGCCTTAAACATGGTACTATTATAAGAACAAGGTACTGTAACACATCAGCATTATCACCGAGGCAGGTAGACTGTGCAGTGCTTCTTTCAGCTTGATTGCACTCACGGGAGCAATTTTGCTCCAAATGTCACTTTCACTTAACAGCTCAGAGTGAGATATCACACCGAGGGGGAAAAAAAAAGTTACAATCGGAGTTCTTAATTTCACACCAGTGCATTCATAATTGAATCGGTTCATTGTGGCTACGTAAGCGGCTGCAGTTATTTTCTCAGAACGATACCCATTGAGAGTAGATGGTCATTAGCTCTAATCATGGGGATTTCATGGCTTTTTATATTCTGATCCGTGTACCCCGTATACTAGAAGGTACTTACCAAACAAAGACAACTATAACAGTAGATCTATATCTATAAAAATGAAAACGTTGTTTGTTTGCTGAAAACGTTGTATATTTGCTGTGCTTATGGGCAATCTGATTGGTCCATTGGTCTGTTACTCACCCTCATGGCCCAGCCCCGCCCCCGCGCACCTCTCATTGGCCTGCGTGGTTTGCTGACCTCACAAACCCAACTGCCACACTCAGAACAATCACTGCCTCACCGCCTGCTCTCACCTCCCCTGCGGACTAGACACCACCTCAGGTACCGTTCGCTGCCACGTGTTCCCCCCCCCAACACCACCCCCACACACTAAAACCCCCTGCTCCCGCCCCCCCCCTTCACCAACACTGCCCGGTGCAGTCCCCCGCCAGCACACCATACACCGTCCGGTCACAAACCCCCCCCTCACGCACACCCTCCGCTGCTGACACCCAAATGCCACCCCCACCCCACAAACAACTGCCACAACCACCACCCTCCCTCACCACCCCTCCTCACCCTCCGGTGCCACCACCACTTACACTCTCTCACCCGCAGCTCACCTCCCCGCCGGCTCCCCCCCCCTTCATCACCCCCTCACCCACAGCTCTCACCACCTGCCGGCCCCGTTTTCTCTCCCCTCAGCGGGGACGCCGGGAGCGCCGGGGAGGGGTGGGGGGGAAACACGCACAGGGGACAAGTGGGGGGGGAGAGAAACCCCGCCGGGGGGGAGGGGGTGGGGGAAAACAAGCACCGGGGACAGGGGGGGGGGAAACCGATCGCCAAAGATTCTCACCCACCCAAGATTCACCCCCCCACCCAAGATTCACCCAAAGATTCACCCCCCCCCACACCCACCCAAGATTCACCCCCCCACAAAACAATTATTAGGGATTCACATCCTGGGCAACGCCGAGTCTCTCAGCTAGTGTTTTCTAAATGTGGTATTCTGACCAGGCATTGTACTTTCGGGGATGTTTTCCGTTTCTCACAGGCTTGGCCGCGCATCGGCCGCATTGACTAGACAGCGCTAATGGCGCTTAACATTGAAAGCGCCCGCGGTGCCCAAAACGGCCGGAAAATGGCCCGCATCTGACCGCGATTTTAAAAATCGCGGGGAAACGGCCGCAGGAGGTTAAAGGCGGCCGCCACTGTCTCATGAGAAAATGATTACCATGGGCAGTCATTACCTCTGTACCACTTTAAATGAAAACAGCACTATAGATTGAAATACTACTGTTTGGGTCATATTACCTTAGCGTTAGCCATCTACACTCCACTATTTTGAGTATTTCTGTAGTCCCTTTTGTATGTATACCATCCAGGGAGCAATGGATAACTATGATACGTAGCCCAAGGGGGTTTGCATGCTCGATACACAGGTGGTTCAATCATCGTTGATCATATTAACCCTAAAGTTGTGAACTCGAGTCCATACAGATTGATAAGTTCATATACCTAGTTCTGGACTTTTATTATAATTATATTATTTTATGCACCATTGATACTATTTATAGTTTATTTGTATTGTATTAGAGTGCCATTAATTTTTGAGTAAAGTCAAATTAAAGTAAAGCTTTATTTTAACTAACTAAGTTTTATTAGAATTTCATTAGAGTTCCCCTTTGTTTGTAAAGAATATTTCTGTTTTTTTAAACTCTCCCCCTTTCTATTTTGTGGCATAACTATTATTTCTGTTATGATAACAAAGAGCTCTGCCATCATGTTTAACAACCTTGAAATGAAGCACAGCACCACAGCATTTTTAAAGCCTTGTGAACATTGCTGGCTCATTTGAAAGTTTCTTCCAGTTCCAACAAAAACCGAAATGGTATCTCTGCTCCTAGAACCAGTATTACACAGTCATCTGGAATGTTGGGGTGTTGAGAAACATTGGAGACCATGATGTGGAATCTTCAGTAGAACATAAGTAGCACCCCTCTGCATTAAACATTGTCCTTCTTTTCCCTGGGTTGTGGGTTAAGACACAATAGCAAATGGGTTAACATTTTAAACACCCCATAACTGTTACTTCTGACATGGTTGCTTTGAAAGAATTTAGATTTAATAAACTGAAGGAAAAAGGGGTAACTCACACCATGTACTCCACGCTGTAGAGCACTCTGCCTGAAACATTTGGTGGAAGCCAGTTTAAAACATTCTTCAGGTTTATGGAAGAGAACTGCACCTGGCTGGGGTTTAATAAAGTACAGTTGTTTTTGGCTAAAAGATTAAAAACAAAATAGAAAAAATAATCAGTGCACAGGGAACAGACAGACATTTTATTTTGACATGCTAATTACTGTTAAGCCTTGTTGAGGTTGGATCAGATTTGGTAAACTTGTAGTAACTTTTTACCACATATGACAAAGGTGATAGTGATTCATTTACACACTTTTGTATGTTTTGGTCTCTATATTATGTATTGATCCTTCTAAATAGAAATCTGCAAACTATTTGCCTAAGTTTGCGTAAATTTGTCCATTTGCAATTTTGCAAAATTGTGCATTTCCACCAGAGATTTGCCCAGGATTTGTAACTTGCAGATTCACTGAATCTAAACACCAACACATTAAATGCATTCTGCCTCCAGGTTGTAATTGTTATCATTTTATTATAAACCAGCACATACAGCTGCAGCGGCCGTTATTCAAACAGATCATGGCGCCGATTTTGTGTGCTCTGCTATACTCAACGCAGCATGAACGCCGCCAATCGCCCCAGGTACCTGCGCTTATCGCGATTGCTTTGTTGAATTTCCTGGATTCTGTTTCTTTGGGTGCAATGAATTGCAATGTGTACAGTACTGTGCTAATGTGTCAATTTCGGGTATTTAAAAACCAGAACTCTAAAATGCCATTTTCTGCACTCGCCGCACTCGCGTCTTAAGACGGTACGGTTGGAAGACATCCCGCGTTATGACATTGGTATTCCGATGTACACAACGCGTGAAGTGTTTGGATAACGGCCGCTGCAGCTGTACAGAGGCATCATTTCCACAACAATGACTTGCACTTTACAAGCTTCTGAAGGTTTTGTTTGTTTTATAGTTATTGCAGCAACTTAGCAACAGTTATTCGTTTATACTTTTTTTGTTGATGTTTATATTATGTATGTACGTGATGAACTTCCTTAAGCCTTTGTTGTACATAACAAAATGGCTGGGAAAACCTTGAAAAATGGCACCTGCAATATACATTGATAAGAAGTGTGTCTCATGTTGCACATTGCTAGAGATTATTAAGTACTGCAGTGCAGACGGCCCTAATGTTTCAAGATTATATCAATTTAACTTAATTACAGATGTAGCAGACATTATTGCGTTCACAGCCGCATTCCTGCGGGACGTAGACAACTCGCCAGCAGAAGTTGCCATTGTCTTGAATCAGGCGTGTGCAAAATGGGTGTGGGGCTAACACTATTTAACCAGTGGGAACTTGTCAGCGCTTTTTAATGGACCAATAAAGAATAAATTTTTATACTGTACTACTTTTTGACCCACTCTCCTGGCTGTGCGCTTTATCTCCTGTTTTTGCTTATCCCAATTTTTGAAGCAAACTGAGATATGGTCACACAACCCTAGGGAAGGTCCAATGTATTAATATTGCACATAACAAAAAAACTCTGTGACTACTGTTTGCAATGTTTATGATGATCAATTTTAGAGTGTAAATATAGCACCTTTGTCAGCAGAAGTTGCCATTGTCTTGAATCAGGCGTGTGCAAAATGGGTGTGGGGCTAACACTATTTAACCAGTGGGAACTTGTCAGCGCTTTTTAATGGACCAATAAAGAATAAATTTTTATACTGTACTACTTTTTGACCCACTCTCCTGGCTGTGCGCTTTATCTCCTGTTTTTGCTTATCCCAATTTTTGAAGCAAACTGAGATATGGTCACACAACCCTAGGGAGGGTCCAATGTATTAATATTGCACATAACAAAAAAACTCTGTGACTACTGTTTGCAATGTTTATGATGATCAATTTTAGAGTGTAAATATAGCACCTTTGTCAGGATAAGGGTGTTATGTTTGCACCAAAACGCTGATCACCCATAAACCTTGCAAATTAGAGCCTCATAGTATTTTATTGTCATGTCATGTTCAACGTTCATGGCAATGCTGGTAGAATACTCCAGATGTGAGCACCTAGCGATATAATATTTCATATTGCTTTTCATGGTTGCACATTCCACAATTAACAACAGCCCTTGCATTTTTAATACATTCCCATCATCACCACTTAAATTCTAGAAGGGCAGGTATATTTATTACATAATGAAAGAAAGTGTTCTTCTTTCAATAAACAATGTTGCAGTATAAGGAATTTGATGATGCTTTTTGCATCAGTTTTTCACAGTTGGGCTGCCAGGTTACGTCAGTAAATAAATCCCTTTGTGTGTTTTTTGCATGTCCACATAAGTGTCATATTTAAATGAACAGGGGCAACTTCCTTGGACTTAGAAAATCGCAATAAATGAAAACAGAAGCGACACCTCATCCATTCATTTGTTCTTGATCACAACTTAGCAAGGAAACTAATACAGAATACTGTACGGGGTTTTGTCTTTGTCATTATCATATACTCTTAATATATATATATATATATATATATATATATATATATATATATATATATATATATATATATATATATATATATATATATATATATATATATATATATATATATATATATATACACATTACTTTCAGTATAAATGTACCATGGGCAGCTGTACATTTATCCTGAACTAAAAGGTACTATTTATACTTTTTACAGAAATGTTAAGTTTTACATTGTTATACTTACTATCGGTGAGTGGGTTGAATAATTTTGTGACCATCCAGCATTTTTGGTGTTTGTGGATTGCAATAACCTTGGCATAATATTGATGCTGATAATCACATGTTTCGTTTGATAAGTCACACGAGGTCTCATTGATTTGCACGCAATCTAATTTCTTATGCCATTTTTTTTCACGATATCTATATATGTAGAAAAGACAATTAAAATGTCAAGATGTGGAAACATTATTTTGCATGCAATTAAACGGTAACTCTGGGCAGTGCACTGTACTTGTGTCACGTTGCAAAGTGTATAAGGGTGAAGTAACAAATACAACTAGAGTGCAATAAAAGGTTGTATACAAAAGATAACATGAATAAAAACGAGCAGTTATATACTTCCGGTTTTCTAGTATATCAGTATCTGTGAATATAAACAATGACCTGTTGTAATTCATTTCTAGATATGAAGCAATAAACTCAATATGATAACTAATTTTAATAGAATATTTTTGTTACTACGTATACAGTACATTTGAAAAAAAGAAAAAATGATCGATATCAGCGCTGCTCCTTGGGATGACAGACTCACCAGGTAGGTAATAAAATCAATTTATTAAATCTACATAAAACAGATACTAGAACATAACAAAAAAGATCTCCTCTCACATGTTTCGGGCGAGTTTGCCCTTTCTCAAGGAGTATGACAAGACATGAAGGGAGGGTGTTATTTATAACTCCCTTCTAATGGTTGACCTAATGTGTTGCACCTGATTAAATGACATATATCTAAATTTCAACACACAGGACTTCTATCACATAATCACAATAAGTATATAATAGAAAGGAAAAAAGTTAAATGCATATAACATGCTAAATTTCTCATAACTTATCTTGATGTATACCAACACGATATTATTCAGAACAACATAAAATGTATCAAATGTCCACAACTAATTAAAAATCAACAAAACCAATTTTAAAGAGTTTTTTGCTATATACAAAGAGACATAGCAAGATTAGACCATTGTATAATATGTATGACCCTGTTAACCATTTGATGACTACAAGTTAATCATAATATGTATAAATGTATATATCATTATTTAATCAATTGAACTACATAATATAACAACATAGAGCAAAGAGAATAATGAATGTAATAACAATGAACAGAGAAGAAAAGGGGATGGGGAAAGAGGGGGGGGGGAAGGGGGAAGGGAGTGGAAGGGAGGGGGAAAAAAGAAAAAAGGGGGGGAGTGGGGGTTTTGGGGAAAAAAAGGGGGAAAGAAGAAAGAAAAAAGAAGAAAAAATAAAGAAGAAAATGACAGAGCATAAAGAAAATAATAATGAAAAACAGTAATATCCGGTATTAAACTGTAGGGATCACAGATATACTTTCAGGTCCCATTCTGTATTGAGACCCTTTGATATTAATGTATCAATGGTGAAGATCCAGAACTCTTCGCGTTGGTAAAGAGTCCTGGATCTGTCTCCACCGCGTTTATGAGCTTTGACATGCTCTAAAACAATACATTTGACATTTTTGAGACTTCCAGACTGACATTCTTTAAAGTGATTAGACGCGGGATGTGTAATGTCTAAAATTTTTATATGTCTAATATGTTCCAACATTCTTATTTTGAATAAGCGGGTAGTTAGGCCCACATATCGTTTATTGCATCCGCACGTGATCATGTAAACGACATGATCTGTATTACATGTCACAAATGACAGAATTTTGTATTCTTTAGTAAGTTCTGTATTAGTAAAACAGTAACTTTTTTGAACATATTGACATATTTTACATTTCCTGCATTTAAAACATCCTTTTAAGTCTGGAAATAACGTATTTTGATGCTCATTTTTATTTGAAATCATAGTAGGTGATACCAAGCTACCCAATGTGTATGCTTTTTGAAAAACAAATCTAAGGTCCATAGAGACCATATCCTTTAGTAGTACATCAGTGTTAAGGATGGTCCAGTGTTTCGTAATTATTGACTTGATGTTATTGGCCTGCCGGCTGTATTTAGTAATAAAGAATGGAGATTCAGCCCTATGAACCTCCCTTGGTAAATCCCTGTAGTCCGTCAGTCAAGGACACCTCCTTAGCTTCAGAGGATGAACCCCTTATGTCCCCTGACTCGGCTAAAATTCTTGGGGCTACGCCCCCTGAACGTTCGGCAATAATACTGGCTCCAGTTAAAAGTATTCTGGAACCGTTTGTTTCCCTAAGCCTGTTCGCAGAATCCCTACTCCTAGGTATTTCGCTGACCCCGTCTGTCACTCAAAGAGCTGAAATCCCTGCTTCTGAGCATAGACCCCTTTTCGTGGAATCTGTTGTCGTTTCTGATGTCCCAGACACTCTTTCCCAAATACCCACTTCAGAGACCAGCACAGTTGTGGTTGCCCCCCTTGCACTGTCTGTGTTCTCCTCTTCTCAAATCCTAGGGTTTAAAGTGAACAGTACATATTATGCCCCTTTCCAAGTGACCCCTTCTGAGATCAGCGTATCTGCTGTTGCTCCCTTAGTACAATTACAGTCAGGGCCCTCCTTTTTGAAGGATCAGGTTTTCAAATTTAAAACTCCCTTTATCCCTGATTTTGTAAACCTGCAGTCCCTTCTCACTGTAGTTAAAAGTTCTCCAGCAGCCGCTGAGTTAAGCTCTGCCGCTGCAAAATCTTCTGTTGTAGAAGCAACCTTCCCTAGCTTACTTCTGTTTTTCCTATCTGTTATGCCTGTTCCCTATGCTTTTCCTCCTCTGTCTCTGTGTGTTGCTGTTCCTGTCCTTGACTCTAAGTCTGTCTCCTTGGAACCGGTGACAGCTATTAGCTCCCCTTCTACGGTCACTTCAGAGATCAGCTTATCTGTCCCTGATCCCTTACTACGCTCTGAGTCGTCCCTTGGCTTCTCTCTGGCTCCTGAGGTAGAGCCTGACGGTCTGGCCTCCACCTCTGCGGTGGTCTGTGAGATGCCTATCACCTTTGCTAAAATTTCTGTTTTGCAAGGTATTTCTCCTATTAAGTCTGTGATACCTGCAATTCCTTTAATTGGTTCCAAGACGCCTGTCACTGAGTTCCCCATGGAGTCTGATGCCCTCACTAGGGATTCTCAGGGATCCAATTCTGAAACAAGCGCAATGTTATCTGATTTCATTACAGTAGCTAGTTCAGTTCCTGCTGGTTCTCAATCACCCACTTCAGTAACAAGCAAGATGTCCCTTGTTTCTATTGGAGAGTCTACCCCAGTTTCTTTCACGGATCATGCCACAGCCTCCGGGATGATTAAAAATGACTTTAAGTCTGGGATGCCTACTCCTTTAATAATACTGTTTCACGCTGATTCGGCCACAGTATTCAGGGTATCCACTACTGACTGTATGTCTACTACTACGAACTCAGGGGTATCGCATTTGGAACTTACAGTAATACCCGCTGTGTCCCTTTTCTCGAAAAATCCCGTCTTTAAGATGGACTTATATTTCCCTGTGTCTTCCACAATACTTGGGGTACTTACTATTGACTGTCCTGTCACAAAACTAGGGTTGCCTCTCAAGAAGGTGCCTGGAGCTACCGATGTTAAGAACCCTATGTTTAAAACAGTAATATTTTGCATTGCTTCTCCCACAGTATCATGCGAGACCTGGGTACCTGGGACCCCCACTCCTAAGCCAAGCTCTAGTTCTCTGTCTTCTTTCTCTGTGTTGGAGGTACCCAGCTTTAACCCCAAGACTTTTTTTCCTAAGGCTGATGCACCGCTTAACCGCCTGCCTGTTTTTTTGGATAAAATCTGTTTTCTCACCTTTCAAACAGACTCCTTACTCCCAGGTCTCTGTGCGGTGCCTAAAGTGCCCTTTCTGGATGGCATTTGGCCTTTCTCTAAAACAAAGGCACCCTTACTGGACCTCGTCGCTTTACCTGAAGCGTCCGTCCCTGTTCTCTATGGGTCCACTATGGGTATGGACATGCTGTCCCCTACCGTCCCCTTAATGCTTACTATGCCCTTCGCCAAGGCCATAACTTTGTATTTGATTCTTTCTAAAGATCACAGACCAAGGGAGGTGGGCCCTTCAACTGCCAGTACCACGACCAAGAACTGCATACACACTGCTACAGACTCTCTCAAATTGCTTGGGATAGCAACCCTGCTTTGTATCAAAAGTACTGCTTCAATAGTGTGCAGTGAACCCTCCCGCCTCATTCCCTCGCTAACCACCACCCGGAATTCCTTGGAAGCTAAAGACTCTTGCAACTTCCTCCGTGCTGATTTCACCAAAGACATTGCCTTCTCTGAAGATCCCTCTGCCATTTTTGTCCGACAATCTGTGTCCTGTGTCCCGTACTCTTGGACTATTACTATGCACCGGACACCTGGCTACTGCCCTTCTGATGTCCCCATTCCGGAGCCCCCAGGTCCCATTGCCCATGTACCAAGAACTGCAGTGCCACCGCTGTCTTTTGTGGCACTCGCCAATGTACACCTGGATTGTGGACCTAATTGTCGCCGGAGACACTTCAGGAACAACTCAATGTCTCCCAGACCTATGAATGGTCCTGTCCACCCAGGCTTCTCACCCAGTGGTGGGGGTACTGTAAGGAATCCCAACAAACTGTGGGCTTTCAACGCCACCTCTCGCCTAAGGAGGTTTAGGAACAATTCCATGTCCCCCAAATCTGTGAATGACTCTGTTCGTCCAGAGGTCTCACCTGAAGTGGGGGGTACTGTAAGGAATCCACTACTGGCTTTGACTATAGCCTTGCAGACCTATGCAGTTGCAAGCTTCCTCTGGCAGTCAATGGCACAGGTGCTGCCTCTCATTGCAGCTTCTGCCCTGTGCTCCATCATTGGAGGAATACTCACACACCCTCCTCCTGTGATTGGATCTCCGCCCTTTATATCCTGGGCGTTGGCACTGAACCAGTGCCGAGCATAACTCCTACCTTGGACTTTACCATCTCTGCCACAAACCGCCCAGACCTCTCTCCTAGTGTTCTAACCTTCCTAGTTCCTGAGTATCCAGAGGCCTGTTCCTGTCTCCTGTGCTGAAGCGTTGTTGCCAGCACTGGTACCTGCTGCATTCTCTCCTAGCAGCGGTTACCCTTATTTCCTGGTACCTGCTGCATTTTCTCCTAGCAGTGGTTACCCTTAATTTCCTGCGGCCTGCTGCTATCTCCATGCAGTGGCCTGCCTTGGACTTCTGCGCTGAAGCGTTGGTTTCCCCGACGCTGCCCTGCGGTGTACTTCGGCCAGCCTGCTGTCTCCCCCTGCTGAGACCGGCATCATGGGCCGAGCCCGCTCCTCGCGCAGAGGCCACTCCCGCGATCACGCTCCTAAGCTGAAGCAGGGAACTCCTGTCTGCCTGTTGCCGATTCCTTGCTACGACTACGACCACCCAGATGTCTTCTATCCTGACCCTGCTTCAGCCATCGATTGTCCTGTCTTCTCCTACCCCGACTTTGGCTTCAATAACGACGATGCTGCCTTCTCCAATCCTGACCCTGTGATATACGACTACGAACTGCGCACTCCGGATCAGTCTGCGCGGACTAAGGTCGGTGATTATATAACCCCACCTCAGCCCCGCGGCCCGGTCCCGGTTTGTGGCGAGCATCGGCGTAACAGTAGCTTGGTATCACCTAGTATGATTTCAAATAAAAATGAGCATCAAAATACGTTATTTCCAGACTTAAAAGGATGTTTTAAATGCGGGAAATGTAAAATATGTCAATATGTTCAAAAAAGTAACTGTTTTACTAATACAGAACTTACTAAAGAATACAAAATTCTGTCATTTGTGACATGTAATACAGATCATGTCGTTTACATGATCACGTGCGGATGCAATAAACGATATGTGGGCCTAACTACCCGCTTATTCAAAATAAGAATGTTGGAACATATTAGACATATAAAAAGTTTAGACATTACACATCCCGCGTCTAATCACTTTAAAGAATGTCAGTCTGGAAGTCTCAAAAATTTAAAATGTATTGTTTTAGAGCATGTCAAAGCTCATAAACGCGGTGGAGACAGATCCAGGACTCTTTACCAACGCGAAGCGTTCTGGATCTTCACCATTGATACATTAATACCAAAGGGTCTCAATACAGAATGGGACCTGAAGGTATTTCTGTGATCCCTACAGTTTAATACCGGATATTACTATTTTTCATTATTATTTTCTTTATGCTCTGTCATTTTCTTCTTTCTTTTTTATTTCCCTTTTTTTTCCCCAACACCCCTACTCCCCCCCCTTTTTTCTTTCCCCCTCCCTTCCACTCCCTTCCCCCCCCTTTTCCTCCCCCCCTCCACCTCCTCTTTTCTTCTCTGTTCATTGTTATTACATTCATTATTCTCTTTGCTCTATGTTGTTACATTATGTAGTTCAATTGATTAAATGATGATATATACATTTATACATATTATGATTAACTTGTAGTCATCAAATGGTTAACAGGGTCATACATATTATACAATGGTAAAATATTGCTATGTCTCTTTGTATATTGCAAAAAACTCTTTAAAATTGGTTTTGTTGATTTTTAATTAGTTGTGGACATTTGATACATTTTATGTTGTTCTGAATAATATCGTGTTGGTATACATCAAGATAAGTTATGAGAAATTTAGCATGTTATATGCATTTAACTTTTTTCCTTTCTATTATATACTTATTGTGATTATGTGATAGAAGTCCTGTGTGTTGAAATTTAGATATATGTCATTTAATCAGGTGCAACACATTAGTTCAACCATTAGAAGGGAGTTATAAATTACACCCTCCCTTCATGTCTTGTCATACTCCTTGAGAAAGGGCAAACTCGCCCGAAACATGTGGAAGGAGATCTTTTTTGTTATGTTCTAGTATCTGTCTTATGTAGATTTAATAAATTGATTTTATTACCTACCTGGTGAGTCTGTCATCCCAAGGAGCAGCGCTGATATCGATAATTTTTTCTTTGTTACTTCTGGATCGTGGTCGCGAAGGAAGTGCGTCATTACCCTTTCAGGTATCACAAGACCAGGAGACACAGAGGGGACGGTCTCTCGTGAGCTGTGTCAGCTCCATCCGTGGGCTGCTGCAATTGCGGCCGCTGGCCCCACATGGGAAGCGGTCTGCAAGTGGCCCTTACCCCGCATCTTCAAAAGGTCTTTTTTCCTGCTCCGCACTTATATCTTATTTGGCTACTAGCTGTGGGGGTCAACCTTGAGTGGACAGACGGTTCCTTTGGATATATACAGTACATTTACCTTAATTTGTCATTATATTTAAACTGGTGATAATAGTCTCATTCGTTGGTATTTTTTTGTATATTTAGCTAATAAGCCCAAACAGTAGACCGTCATCCTCATTAAAATACTCAATAAACCAAAACATAAGTACATTTATATTACAAGATATTTTGCTATTTTTTTTTATTATTATTGTTATTGTTAATAGGTTTACTTTTATTGTGAGATGTACAATGATCACACATTGCATTCTGGGATGGCAACAGACAGAAGTGCTACTAACCACTTAAGACGTGATTTAGAACTTGATTCAATGTGGTCGAAAGCCGCTAATTGCCCTGCAATTGGCCAAAAGCTGCCATTGAATTTAATATTGGTGCTATCAGCTGCTTTGTACCGTATTGAATCAGACCCTTAAATCAGATGATAATTATGATGTACGATTATTCGCTACCTCGTGCCCTGTTATGGTGATGCTCCACATAGCTGTTCAGAGACAACAATATTTTGTATGAATTATCTTTTTTTATCTTTCTCACTCACTAGTAATGGTGGAAAACACAAGGAATTTCAAGATTATGGAAGGGCATGGACCTGAGTGCTCAAAGTATGATAATATAAGAGCTTATGAAGCACCAATACTTCTGTATGTACAGACCCAAGGAACCAACTATTTTCTGTTTTCTGCTCCTAGAACCAGCACTATACGGTCAATATTGGGGCGTTGAGAAACATTGGAGACCATGCTGAGGAATCTTCAGTAGAACATAAGTAGCACGTCTCAATATTAAACATTTTACTTCTTTGCCCTGGGTTGTGGGTTTGTTAAGACACAGCAGCAAATGGATTAACACTTAAAACACCCTATAACTGTTACTTCTAGCATGGTTGCTTTGAAAGAATATAGGTTTAATAAACAGAAGGAAAAAGGGGTAACTCACATCTTGTACTCTACGTTAAAGAGCACTCTGCCTGAAACATTTTGTGGAAGCCAGTTTAAAACATTCTTTGTGTTTATGGAAGAGAAGTACACCCGTCTTAGTAAAGTACAGTTGTTTTTGGCTAAAAGATTAAAAACAAAATAGAAAAATTAATCAGGGCACCGGGAACAGACAGATATTTTATTTTGACATGCTAATTACTGTTAAGCCTTGTTGAGGTTGGATCAGATTTGGCTGATGGAAGTTTTTACCACATATGACAAAGGTGATAGTGATTCATTTACACACTTTTGTATGTTTTGGTCTCTCTGATGTATTTTATCCTTCTAAATAGAATCTACAAACTATTCGCCTAAGTTTGTGGAAATTTGTCCATTTGCATTCTCTGAAAATGTTGCTACAGTAAATTGTGAATTTCCACCAGAGATTTGCCCAGCATTTGTAACTTGCCGATTCACTAAAACTAAACACCAACACATTAAATGCATTCTGCCTCCAGGTTGTCATTTTTATCCATTTTATTATGAACCAGCACATACAGAGACATAATTTCCCCAAAAATGACTTGCACTTTACAAGCTTCTGTAGGATTTGTTTGTTTTATAGTTATTGCAGCAACTTAGCACCAGTTATTCATGTTCATACTTATTGTTTGTTGATGTTTATATTATGTATGTACGTGATGAACGTCCTTAAGCCTTTGTTGCACACAACAAAAGGGCCATTAAAACCTTGTAAAATGACACCTGCATTGATAAGAAGTGTCTCATGTTGCACATTGCTAGAGATTATTAAGTACTGCAGTGGAGATGGCCCTAATATTTCAAGATGATATCAACTTTAACTTAATTACAGATGTAGCAGACGTTATTGCGTTCACAGCCGCATTCCTGCGGGACGTAGACAACTCGCCAGCAGAAGAAGTTGCCATTGTCTTGAATCAGGCGTGGGCAAAATGGGGGGGGGGGGCTAACACACTATTTAACCAGTGGGAGCGTGTCAGCGAGTGCAACAACGTCTGCTACATCTGTAATTCGTGTTCATGAGTGAGGGCCCGATTCATCAGGGTCTTCATCTTCCGAACGTTCACATCATTACGTTTTTATTTCTTGGGTTTTGTGGTCCTATATCAAGAAATGTTGCAACACTATGGTGATGCATGCTACAATATTATCCTTTATTTGTAAAGCGGCAACATATTCCACAGCGTGGTACAGTGGGGGTACAGAGTGATATCAATTATATAAACTGAATGACATACAAGTAAGGACAGACAAGAACAATCAGATACAGCAGGCAATGTGGGCCCTGCTCCTGAGAGCTAACACTCTAGAGGGAATAAGGGACAATATTGAAACAAAAGGTAAAGTTGCTGCTCATTGTTGGGGTGTAGGATCTAGCCACACTACTGCTGGATCTATTAAGGATTGGGGTGCGGGGGGTGGGGGGGTGTTAGGAGTGTAGCATAGCATGGAGTTTGGTCCAGCTGCACAGCTGGTACCAATAAGATTGGTGGGTGGATGTTAGAAGTATGCCAGATAGGCTTCCTTAAAAAAGGTGTCATTAGAGAGTTTTTGAATGTCTGATAGCTCACAGAGAATCTGGTGGTGCGTGTTAGGGAATCCTAGACAGAGGGGGTAGCATGAGGGAAGTCTTGTAGGTGGGAGTGAGAGGAGGTGATAAGGCAGGGGGAGAGGCAGATTTCAAGAGCAGAACAGAATGGAAATTGAGGGATATATTTAGGGATGAGGGCTGATGATGTAAGGGAGGGGGGTGATTTGTATGTCAGAAGGAGAGGGCAAAGCTAAGGATGACCCCTTGGCTGCGGGTTTGGTGTATTGATGAGTATAAGAGACCTGTAGAGGTATACTCAGTGAGACCAATTTCGGGGAAATTAAATTTGGCATTATTTAGCCTGTAACTTTAAATAGCAGTTCAAGGCAAAACATATATACAAAAGAACCAAACACCTGTGCCAGAGATGAGATAGAGGTTAAAAAGGTGAGTTAGGGTGGGGTTTAGTGTGCCAGAGCGGGAGCTGATGAGATGTGAATAGGTTCAAGGGAGTAAGTTGTAGGGTGGGATGATGAGGAGCACAGAGGTGTTTAAGGAGAGGTAGATGTTGCATATGGAGCATGACCTGAAGAGATATCAAGTCTGATGGACTCAATCTTATCTGTGAAGTAGGTGGGAAGGTCTTGGATTGTGGGAGTGGAAGGGAGTGAAGGTGCAGTTGGGCAGAAAAGGGAGTTAAAGGTGGCAAATAGGATTGAGGGTTAGAGCAGGGGTGCGCAAAGTTTTGAAGCTGCGCCCCCTGGTGCAACAGCCCCAGCACTCGTGGCCCCACTTCTCTGTGACCCGGCATCAAATGAAGCCGCGAATCATGTGACATCACGTCACGTGACCCCGTAGCGTCATTTGACACACATTACCATGGTGACGCGTACATCACATGACCCTGCGGCGTCATTTGATGACACGTTGCCATGGCAACGCGTCCAGAAGACTACAGAACCCCAGTAAGTTGAGGTTGCAGAGGTCTCGGTGGACCCCAGGCAGTTAACTTATATGCCTCGGGGAAGAGCGCGGGGCTGTTGCAACCACCGCCCCCCCCCCCCTCAACAAAATCCTGCGTCCCCCAGTTTGCGCACCCCTGGGTAAGAGGACAGAGTTAGTATGAAAGAAGAAACATAGCTTTGCTTGGCATGGGAAATTGCAGTGTTATAGGAACGTAGACATTTCTAGTGGAGGAAACCTGCTGTAGAGTGTGATTTCCTACAGTGACGTTCCGCAGTGCGTGAGCACTTTAGGAGGTAGCGGGTGGAGTTTGTGTGTCATGGTTGTGATTTAAGTTGGTAGGGGGGCGACGTGTGGTGGCATCAGCTGTCTTATATAGGGGTAATGAGAGTGTGCTGTTATATAGAGAGGTTGCAGGTCTGGGCAGGAAAGGTTACAGATGGAAGAGAGGAGAGGTTGTACAATACACACATTTGCTTCATTTTAGTGCCCAGCTATGGGGGAATACTGTATATATCAAACATGTTGTATCTGTGCGTATAGTCCCTCAACTAATGACACGCTGCACTGTCTCAATCAGATGTCATTTACTTCTTTCAAGTGCCATAGCTTTGATGTATTTCATTTGAGCAGACTAATTATATGCCTGATTAAGTGATACACAAACTGATGGCTCGAGATGCGAAGTATTATGCATCCTGCTATAATATGTATCAAAATAACAACAAATTTGGAAAGACTTCTAGAAATATTTGTCTTCTTACATTAACCATGTGTGGAAAACAATTTCATACCCACGTCGGCTCTCCTCGGACATCAAGAGCTGCAAGGTTTTTTGCACTCAGCCGTGACTGTGAAGATGAAAGTTTGAACAACAAAAGTTCATTTTTTTCAAATCCTGATGCTTGTGAGAAGATTTGCCCCTGCAAAGATACTGTATGCCGATTTTTCAGCAAACTTCAACTTTGGCGAAGAATTCGCCAATCTCTATTCTTCATCAACACTGTCATTGTGTCCTATGGACATTCTGTGATATTCTGTTTTATAACATATGTTGTGTTGTCTAGGGAACAATTGCACATGCTACAGTACATCTATAACTACAGTAGGTTTTACATTATACAGTACGTGACAACGACCAGTTATATTTTTTATCTTTTCACACGTGGCTTTCTGTATTAATTTTAAAACCACCGAAACAGGATGTGAATAAGCAGCAAGCATCATAGCACCTTGCAATGAATCTGTGGCTTAAGTTACATGTTAACATTCCACTTCCCCCAGGTTTACTCTATATTGATTCCGTTATCAACCCGGGGTTTCACTGCTGTGAAGAAGAAACCACTTTTGGTAATATGTCATAGATTCGAACAATGACATTATAATTTCATCTATCTCAAACAAACTGCACAAGCAGTGCTAAAAATGGAGCAGGGCTTGAAATAGTATTGAAATATTACAAAGTTAAAAAAAAATGGATACATTTTTCCTGTTTTAAAATACCAAGTGATCCAGATACTGCACAGTACCTAATCCTCAATTAAACGGAATTATACATGGTATAGCAAAATAGGTTAGGTTTCCCTTTATGAAGTACAAATACAGGCTACTGTACTTCAGATAAAGGCAGTTTCATACAAGTAATATTAAAAAAAATCATATTAACTGACTGATGCGTAAAGGGTCTTAAATGTATAACATGCATGATGCATTCTGCGCACACTTTCCTTGTTCACAAAGTTATTTTCCATGCGAATGGTCGAAATATGCGAGGTTATAAATGGTTTATCTGTGACAAGCAGAGATTTTTATCTTAGCAAAATCAATGGCATCATTGTCAGTTCTGAATGCAGTCTCCACCTATGGAGCAACATTTTTAAAGGGTGTGGATAAGAAAATTTCCTGTTGAATTAGAAAATACAATTGCTTACCAAAGATCACCTGGTTGGCATGGTTCATTAAGCCACTTCTCGTGCATGTTATTACTCCAAACTTCCACAAACATAATGGATTAGCATTTAGCAATTACAATCTCATATTAAGAGAAATGATCTTCTGCTTTGTAGAATTTACAAAAACCAGACAACACACTAATCATTAAAACTTAACCTATTTTTGTTGCCATGGAGGACTACAACATCCCTAGAACATATGGGGTATGAATTCCTATAATTTATTCTTTTCGTTTATTTGTGAAGTGCCAACGAGAGATCCCTGTGCAAAATAATGCACTATCAATGTTGATAGGACGAGTGATACAATAAATGGTGCACTGTGCACCAACAATTACATTTTGATACAAGGTGACATACAAGGACATTACAAAAGCATACATAATATTAACAAGACATACAGCACGTCCTCCATTTCAGAAATTAAAAAAGGAAGACAAGCGCAAGCAAATCCCCTATGGCGAATAGTGAATATTTTTAGGGTGATTACAGTGAATAATGGTGACAAAAATAAGTGAAAAAGTCCTCTAATATGACAAATATAAGTGATAGACGGGAGGACCAGCTAGCCAGAGTTTGTAACAGTTGGGCCTATTCACAAAGCAGTGATAAAATCAGTGCTTTTGCGTCCGACTAGGTAGTTTTTTTTATCGCGCTATAAGACATGCAGCCAAAAGCGGGATTCCCTAAGAAGTGAAGGCTATTTTTTTCAGGCCGTCGTCCGACCTGTTTTTTGTATCAGTGCTATTGTGCTATAAATTCTATAGCGCGATAGCAGATAGAAAAAACTGCAACCTCTTACAGGCGATCGTGCAGTAAAAATATTGATTTTAATAACAGTGTAAGAGAGCAGGGGGTCTCCTGAGCTGAACCGCATTGGTTTCAGCCTCGGGGACCCCCTACTTTCCGTTATACAGGCCCAGGTATGGGGTGCCGGTATCCCCAGTGCTTTTAAATCTCCCGCGTCACGTGACCGTGGGATTTAAATCCTGCACTGGGATACCGGCACCCCATAACGGGGCCTGTATCTCATGCGGTACAGTTCAGGAGACCCCCTGCTCATGCACACTAGCATCAAAACTCCAATAACAATACAAAAAAAAATAATTACCGTAGCAGCTGTCCGCTATGGTAATGAAACAGACACCCGCTGGGACCACCTGGGACCACCTGGAAGCCCCCGGACACGTGCAGGGACCACCCGAGTACCCGAGGACCCTCAGACAGCCGCTTTTATGCATGTCTCCATCTCTTTTGCGCCAACCTTTAGCTGGTGAAAATACATTTATTTTTTATTGTACTGTATTGTTTCTAGCAACGGAGGACATGGACGGTGATGAGGATGAGGACGGCCGTCATCGTGGCAGGCTGGCAGGGGTGAGTGCAAGTTTTATTTAATTTATTTCTGCTTGTTAATGTTTTATTTTAAATGGGCAAGTATTATCTATATCCGGATAATAGTAATTTTGTCCAATTACTGTACTGTATGTGTTATGGGGGAGGGGGGTGTATTTATTTCAAAGTATTGGTTATTGTTTTTCTGAGGCACAGGATTGGTACCGCATGCCAGCGAGGACTCCCAGACACCCGCAGGGACCACCGGAGGGCCCCAGGACACCCGCGTGGACCGCCCAAGCGCCCACACCGGCTTTGGGGCACTCAAAGGGTTAAATGTTAGAAGTGCAATTTTATTTTTTTACACTGAAAACTCTGGGGAAAGTTTGACACAGAGTGTTAAGCACTAAATTGCAACAGTTGTTTATCTCAGTGGCCATTAATTACTGGTAAGTCATTCAAATGTCTTACATCATTTTTATAGCCCAAAATGACTGAGGTGAACTTTTCATTACCAGTCTAATGTATGAGAAGGGGCATCTTGAGCATATTACACCCTATAACGATATAATTAATTATATTTCAAATATCTTGCCCCACTGCCTTCTATTCTACAGAAGATTTATACAGTAGTTGTGTATTTTAAACTTGTAGTTTTAGGAGCTTGCAGGGTATAAAAGGATGGGAAATCTGGGACGTATTAGAGTTTTTGTTCCCCAAGTACTAGAAACGTTTGATTTTTGGTTGTATAGCATATTCATTATTACTTTTATTATTTACAGAGGAGACATCTGAATCCTGGACTCTACAGCGTCTAATACAACTGCTGAAGAATACCATTGGGTAAAGTCCTGTGAAAATAGCATGCCCATGGATGTGACAGTTTAAATATTATATTAAAAACATACTGTACATTATCTATGTTGGAACAAGCCCTTCTTCCAAGTATATAGACTGTGGCTATATAAACTTAAACATTACTATACAACAATAAGCATTAAATGTAGGCTGCTAAAAAACGGGATTCAAGTGCAATGCAATGAACTGTTTAGTCACAGAAGTACAGTATGAGTGCAGGGAAGCCTTACTTTTCATGTTCATTATCTGAAGAACTTCAGACATCACTTCACTAGCATCAGTCACTCTTAAAAGTTGACATATAGTAGTATTCCAGGGACAACCTGGTTGTATGTCTTCTATTTTAATCTATTTATATTCCACTGGGAAAGTACACTGCCCGCAAATATTCTATTAGAGAAAAGACCCCCCAAAAATAGGACTAGCCGAAGATGTTCCATTTAAAATTCAGAAAATCACTTCACTGAGACAGACTATTCTGTGCAACCAATTGCAATGTTTATTTTGCAAAAAGGAAATGTTTGAAAAGGGAGTGCTAGTTTGTGGTTTGTTTAAGAAGAGTGTGACCTGACAAATTTGCACCATACTGTATGTATCAGAGAAAAAGCAATCGCATTTAAATCAATAGGATTTTTTCCCCCAAACAACTGAGTAATATTTTTGCCCCAGAATAACTCCACTTTTGCCACTTGATACATATATCCTTTACAACTTAACAACATGCAGGTTAAAATAATAATAAAAAAAGCATTAAAAAGCCCTCTGATTATAGTATAGTAGAAGCTTTATTAAAAAGATGATAAAACAACTTTGCCCTGTTTTTCAACAGATACAACTTCTTGATAACAGACACAACACTCTAGCGCCTATCAAAGCAAAGAATAATACTGTTTATATAGAGTGTGTAATCCCAACTCTTTTTTTAAACACATTTAAAACAGTGGTTGACATGGCAATGTTGTCATGCTTCATTATAACTCAACATTTGTATATTTATAACTGTCATTTAAAGAAATAGTGCACCAAAACAGGTTGAAACAGGTACAGTATTACACACAACCTTAATGTTACAGAAAAGTCCAGGGTCATAGCAAAAATAAATAAATAAATAAATAAAACATAGGCTTGCCATTTCAGCATTATGTAATAGTATATAGGCATGTGTGATCTGTGTTTATCTTAGTACATGTGCAAGTGTGAATGTGCAAGTCTGTGTATATCATATACATCCATGTGTCTGTGTTTAGACTATGTATGTACTGTATATTTCTATTTATGTATGCAGCACTTAACAAAAAAAGGCAATAAAATACAGGGAATTAAAATACAATAAGTGCAGCAATCATACAAGCATACAGTCTCTATCCCAGAGAGCTTACAATCTAAGTGCTTCAGTGTATTTGTGTGTGTATCATTGCACTAATGTGTGTGGCAGTGTGTCTGTACATTATGTGCATGCTGGTATAGAAGCTGTACATGACAGAGAGCCAGCATTGCTTTGCAGCTGAGGTTGCTTTTTGTGTATGCAGTACAAAGTATTTGACCTACATGACTTCCCCGACAGCCCCTTATCCCACTTAATTACCTGGATCAGCAGGTGACGGAAGGAGGAACAGAAGCAGCAACAGTATAGCCCATATAAGCCGCAGAGCACCTCGCCACCTGCTAGACATTGGGCTACAGGAGTCATCAGATCTTGCCTGTGGCTTCAGTATGAGAAGGGTCATGTCAGGTCACATGTGCTTCAGCTCCATTGCAACCCCAGGATAAACGTTCTCTTAACTTTTGAGCGAGCACAGGCTGTGCCTGCTGCCTTTGACACCTGCATTAGGATTCTGTGTTGTGTTACTGGCAACTTCCTTGAGTTTTAGATTGCTTCTGGTTTGCAGTCCCTCTCCCCCTCCCTCTTTCTGCTTCTATGTCACAGGAGCCTCACCCAGCATTCCAGAGGGTAGAGCTGGGTCAACCTACTTTTCCCTTTCCCCTGTGATAAAACTGGTGTGTTGTTTGTGCAACCTGGCTTAGAGGAGGATCTGGAAGTAAGGCCTCGTTCAGGGTGCAGGCTTCGGAGGGAGGGCGTGCTGCCGTGCGAGCTGCCGTGGGACACAAAGTATTCAAATTGAATAATGGTTGTCAGGGTAGCAGCTGCCCTGTCTCCGAAGCCCGGAGTTGACGCTGGCTACAGTTTCAATAGACAAAAAATTCGTTTTTTGAAGCTGCAGCAGCGTCACTGGGACCTCGGCAGCCAATGAAATCATTCTTGAGAATGATTTCAAGACTGCAGCCTCGATCCCTAACCTCACGTCTGTAGTCCCGCCCCCTCAACTCCTGAAAAAGTCTGCTGGGGATGAACACACATCGCCCAGCAGACTGCCGCCCGCCCTCGCGAACGCCCGCCCTCCCTCCAACTCCTGCCTCTGGCACCCTGAACGAGGCCTCAGTCTGCGTTCAAACAGAATGCGATGCGCCGTGCGCGCGCACGTTCGCCACTCTTGCGCTTTGGTGTGTGTGAGTTTTCAAACAGAAAATGATACCCTGGTCACATGTGTCACCCCGACAATTTTTATTATGGTATTCAAATATTACAATAACAAAAATATGCACAAATCATTTTCACTTCATTCTGCAATCGCAAAATAAAGCGATGCTGATCCCGGGGATAAAACATTGAAAGTTTAGGATTTTATTATAAATTGGACTCCTAATAGAATGATGGTGTTATTCTGTGTCTGTGCCCAATTTATGGTCTTTGCAGTAAAGAGTTTAATGCAAATTTGGTGGTTGAGGGCACTTTTTCTCACCACAACTTACAGTAAAATACTGTCGTTTTTAAAGCTAGACAAATTTTTGCAAATGTTGACAAAATTGCAAAATGTTGTGCGAGCAGCCACATTCGCGCACTTAAAACTCTAGAATAAAGATACCACTCAAGCAGACTAAATAATACGTCCCCCCAAAACCCACTGGTAAATGAGCCAAAGAAGAGAAAAAGGCTTGGCGTGCTGAAAACCCACCATACCCCAAATAATGACAGGCACTGCATGTGGGGGAAAGTAATGCCAAAGCTTTATTGTTTTCACTTACTAAATTTAACAACTCTTTTTCAAGCTCCTGACAGGCAGCCCGACTGTAGTTCAAAGCCCCACGGGATCGCCATGGCTTGTGACTCCCGCTGCTACCCATATAAGGGGTACACATAAAACCCCTCTAAGCTCAATCCCAGACCCACCTCACTGTGATTGTCTAAAAGGGCTTAAATAGAAAGCCTGTATTGGTCTGAGGAATCCAGCAGGGAGCTGGTTAATTGCTGCTACAGATAATTAACCAGTCTCCACCTGGCTCAACAGACAGGTAGAAAAGCCTCATGCTTGAACTTCAGGAGAGATCTCTTCAGCAAAGAGGGACCTTGTTTCCAGAAGAGATCGACAGGAACAAGTGGTCTTAAGCACAGGACTGTGCTATCAGCATGATCCCCAAGAACCAGTCATCCTTTCCAGAGCACAGCGCACCCTGGAACTTGCCAAAGGGTGCCCCCCCCCCACCACCAACGGACACCAACATAGACCCAGAGACTGATATAAAGGGCCCCCTGCTTACAGGTACTTCTTTGGACTTTGGGGTCATAGTTTGGAAAGAGGCCATACCTCACAACCCTACAGATAAGGACTGGGAAAGGGTGTTAGCCCTTAAAAAGGGATAGGATGTGTTTTTATTCGTGTGCATCCTTAAACTGTATTGCTTAAAGCTGTGGGCTGAATAAAATCCATGGGTTATTTCACTCAAATATGTCTCACTGGTTGTACCTCTGCACGTCTCTTACACTCACCATAACAACAAAAACATATTAGTACTATCATATATATATATATAGCCAATAAAGAATTCACTTGTGAGCACATTCACATGTCTTAGACAGGTTTGCAAAGCATTATCACCTAGCATACAGTGCTTCCACTGCAGCAAGGGATTCTGGGAAATGACATGCAAATGAGCACACAATGTGTCACCTTTAGCCTGGAAAATATCCATTCACATGGAGCGCATTTAAGCTGATGCATCGCAACACAGCATGGGACTAGCAAAGCAATTACAAACCACTCACAGTGATATTCTTTATTGGCTATATGATAACGGTGGAGTTTTTTGTCGCCTTTTTCACCCACCATAACATACCAGAAAGAAATAGGCGCCTAGCGGTGTCCACCTGAAACTACAATGTGTGGCACACAATACTATTCCCAATTAGGTATGAACATATGTAATAAATGCTGTCACAGAGTAATTAAATGCTGGGTTATGGCCTATTACCTATCAGCTTGGTCACAGGACAGTCCAGCAAGTCCGGGGCGTGCAATCCGTAATGTTAAGGATCCAGAGAGTAGTAAGTAGGTAGAACCGGAGGCACAGCCAGCAATGGAGGAAAAAATAAAATATCCAGGGCAATTCAAAAATAAAGATTAATTTATTGTAAGCTCACAGAGAATGCTAGATGAAAGGCACCTACACGTTTTGTGCGTAAGTACTTTTCAAGGTGTAATGGTGTAGCACACATTTAAATACATACCATTTCGCACAATTCATTGCCAGGAATGACATAATCAGTACACGACTACAGATAGAGTCGCGCTGTTGCGACATCTATCCCCATTGGCTATGAACATCAGCTGACTAAAAGATACAATACAGGAAACTTTACTCAGCTTCACAAAAGGACAATCACAATAAAATGTCAATAATAACATACAAAAAAAATAGAAATGTATTAAAAATATCTGCAAATCCCTGCTAGATACCATAAGGAATATCCACTAGGAAAGAATGCATATAAGATATTTTAAATGCATGCCGCCAATCTCATGTGAAGTTGGCCTAATGCATAAACAAACATATAGAACGCCTTCACAAGATACTGTATACTGTATGAGAATAATCATAACAATCTGGCCAGGGACAAATACATCTTAATTTAATCTGTAATAGATATCAGTATTGAGGCCAAGAAGTCCAATAATTATGGAACAAATATAGCAATATAAAAAAGATGTAGCAATATAGAAAAAATGGTATGAACAAAAAATAGTTATATACTGACTATATAATGATATAAATAAAATAAGATGAATGGACAAGAATAAGAAACCTTAATGAATGAGGGGAAAATATATAATTGAATGAATACTACTAATAGTCTGCCACACATAGAAGGGAGGGGGAGGGAGGGAAGTGAATAGGGGAGGAAGGGGGGAGGGGGTTGGAGGGAGGGGAGGAAGGGAGAGTGTGGAAGATGGGATGGGATGGGAAAGGGAAGACCCGGTGTGAATAACGATAATGACCCTACTCAAATGATTGCAAGTTAATCAAAGAAAATTACCCAAGTCCCAAACAATATTTAACCCAAGAGGTGTTCTGGTTCTTAATGTGAAAATCAAGAAAGCTTGTCGCTGATCTAACACCTTGGTTCTGTCTCCTCCTCTAGGTAGAGGGGGGGTATGTTCGATACTCTGAAACAAGAAGTTATCAATCCTTCCCCTGGGGCAGTTTGAGAAATGTTTAGGGACAGGATGATTCTGAGACAGGGTGATTCTGATCTTTCTTCATGACAAGGCGGAGATGCTTCATGATCCTGATTTGAAGGCATCTCGTGGTCCTGTTCACGTTTTGTTGCCCACAACCGCATGTTAATAAATATATAATAAATGACGAATTGCAGTTGATAAAAGTGTGGATTTTATGAGTTTCTCTGGTTACTGTAGAGCTAAAGGTGGCCACAGATTTCATCCTAACACAGATTTTGCATCTATTGCACCTGAAGGTCCCTTTCAGTAAATCGGATCTCGTCTCAGCTCTTGACATAAAAAGACTTGGGGACAAAGAGTTTGCAACTGGCTTTGCTCTTTTAAAAAGTATATTTAGACCTGATGATATGTATGGTTTCAAAACTGGGTGAAGAGATAGTACTCCCTAATGCTTGTTAAGGGTAGACCTGATTTGTTCAGCTTGAACACTATAACATGTAATAAATAACAGAGTATCATTAATCAGTGGCCTTCTAGGTGACCGTTGTAATAAACTTGATCTATCCATAGCTGAAACTTCCTAAAGAGATTTGTCTAAATCTCTTGTACTGTACCAGCTATTAAGCTATTATATAATTCCCTTGATTGTATTCCAAAGTCTTCTTCATTGGATCAATTACGTCTCACACGCATAAATTGCCCTTTTGGTATCACCTTAAGTAGGGTTTTATGGTGGCAGCTGCTCGCCCTAAGAAAGTTTTTTTGAGTTTTGTTTCCGATATATATCAGTCTGAATATTCAGTGCAATGTCAATATATAACCATAAATCAAGATATTTTATGTGTTGAGAGTTGAAGGTGTAAGTGAATTTTAAGTTATAGTCATTGTTATTAAGTGCATCAATGTAACTTAAGAGTATGGAAACATCACCCTCCCAAATAAACTCCTCTGGTTTTTAACCCTGTGGTTGCCCTCATATTTTCCGAGAGAGAGTGGAGAATGAGTAAGACATCTTTCCACCTCTCGAGGGCAAACTGAAACGTCATAGTTCTTTTCCCGTAGAGGGTACTTCCTTTGAACTCAGGTAGTTCCTAGCCGGGGATAACAGGAGTCAAAGGGTCCACCGACTCTGCATTGGCATAGGACTCCTCCTCACTGAGCCCCTACTCCCTGGTCTCCCCTTGGCTGAGGATCTCATAACTACAACCCTTCACCGTGGGTGTAAATCTCCTCAGCCTTGTGATGCCCCCCCTCCCCTTTTGGTGGTTTCAGGCAGGGGGGGGGGGGGGCTGGGGGCTCTATCATACCTTCTACTTGTGACCATGGGGTACAATCTTCTGGGGTAGCTGCTGGAGGTAGTGGACCTCTGAGTGACTTTGGGGGCCACAGAAGCATACAGTGCTTTCACCGCTTCCTTCATGCCACCTGGGCAGATGGGATTTTGCAGGGGTTTGCAGCACTCTTGGGAGGGTTCTCCTCAGCGAACACCTCATGGGGAGGGTCCAGCCCTCTTACAGAGAGAGCCCGCCTCAGATACCTCCCCAATATGATTTGGGGTGCTCATAACAACACTCTGCCTCATATTGGCTTCCCTCAACTCCATTCCCCATCCCCAGCCACCCCTTAATCCAGAGTCACCCCCAGAGTCATCCATAGGGTCAGCTATACCTCATCCCCCTCCTCTGGTGACATGAGCTGGGTCATTGCCCAGATGTGTCATCTGTAGGTGGCAAAGTCAGAGGGGGATCTTGACTGATACCGGAATCCCCAAGGACAGCTGCATCTAGTGTGATAGATGCACCAAAACACAAGTCCCGGGTACTATTTTCCAGTTTAGAGGGGCATTGGAAGGCACCCCAACATCCATGTCCAGGCGCAGGGCTTCATGAGAGTCAGATAGCTACTGTATAAAGTTTTCACAGAAAGCAGACAAAGAATGAGAGGAAGTCAGTTTGCACGCGAGGAGAAATTAAGAATGCTGGAGAAGGGGAGAGAGGCAGAAAGAATTGAGGACATACAGTAAGGTATTAGAAAGTGATGGAAGGGGGTAGGGGGTTGAGAAAGGGTGGAGGAGGAGGGGAGGGATGAGGTTGGGGTCTAGAATTCCAGAGAAACGCTGGGAACTTTCAGCTAGTTTGTAATAATGCCAAATTTACATCATTGTGTGAACATTATGCAAATCTCTAGTCATTTGGTACCTAGTTTTTACCCAGCATAAGTAACCAAGGAAAGTCCAACAACGTCATGCATATAATTACTATGCTAGCAGACAACACCCAAGTGCCTAGGTGTAGTAGCTACCTGCAATTATGATATCCTGGTATATTTTGAATGGGCTATGCGCAACAATAGGAAATCTATGAGAAAAAAGGAGTGGTAGACTCAGGATATTATAATTGAGGCAGGGAGGGTGTATTCTGAATTAATTCTTGCACTGCTAGGCTAAGTATTAACAAATCTATCTCATCTACTGTCATGAATGGCACAGCTGTGAGCATGTGACAAGGGTTTATACACACAACTACTTGAAACTGAATACGGCCACCTTCTGGGCATGTCCGTACCTCCCCTTCATCAGTCTCTTGATATTTCTTATGGGGTGACAGGCTCTTCAAAACACAAAAGGCTCAGAGTACATTTTACCTCATAACTTTCTTTTCTGCACCTCCTAGAATAAGGAGACCCACCTTGTTGCTTCCTGGTGAGTTTGCAGAGGTGTGGAGATTAGTCTTGACAGTGCAACTCTTCATTTTGAAGGGCAAACAAATATCTAACCATTGCAACACTCAAAATCGTGGATTGTTTAGCATCATTTGTTATTCTTGTGTATCATCTCAGACCCAGAATATCTGTGATTTTTTTGTAAAGACCTTAGATTGAAAACTGACCCTCCTTTCACCTTTCTCTTGTACTCAAAAGGGGTGTGTGGGGGGAGGGGGTGGGGGTTCAGGAACGTACTGTATAGTCTCCTTTGGGGATGACACATACTGTATGGCCTCTGGTGGATCTGGGTACAGTCATCAGACTTCCATAACATACATATATCATTTTAGTGGTCAATTAATGATAACCCAGGTTAAGCTTTGGTACTCTGAATACTTTTACCTGTTGCCCTCATCTAAACATCTTATTGTTTTATGGGCCAGTACATCCCTTATGTATGTTTGGATTACATAGAATAAAAATAGATTTTTTCAAAAATGTACGTTAACCCTTTGTGTACCAGATTATTAAAATACTGAATATTTTAATGGTCTTCTCATGAAATATACCACGTGCAGCCAGACAGTGTAATTATAACCTGTGTAGATGCGGATGAAAAACTTGTACAGAAAATAAAAATATATTTACTTTTATTACAACGGCACGTCAAATTCTCATTTCTGACACTATTATGAAACTGATATTCCAATCACTAACCTGGACACTTCTGTTACTAACTAATGTTAACACTATCAAATCACTGTCTTCATCTGTCTCAAACTTCATTTTCTGACTCTCGAAATTTGTATCTCAGCTGTCAACCTCAGAATTCTTAGCTTCATTCATCTTTGCGATATCACAAAGAACATTTTCACACGTTTTACACGATTTCTCTCAGTTCAGATCAGCAGGTAGGGACCCTTTATTGTTACACGTGTAGCCAGGTACCCCCTGGACTACTAAACTTCTCTGCCTAACACATAAGTCCCGGTACCAGCGCAGGTAGTGTTAGGGTTAATCCTTGCCCTTGCTGCAGTAAACAACTCCCTAGTAGTGATGTGGGGTGGGCTCAAGGCCAATGTACTGCCCATAACTGGAGCTAAGACCTGGGACCCTCCCCTGGTAACAAAAAGGGGTTGCAGCCTAAATTTGGTTCTGTTCTGTTCTAACCCCTCCCCTCAGGGGTAGTGGGGTGTGTGTTCTGTGCTCTCTCCTAAGGGGGAACAGTTTGTGTTCTGTGCTAAGCCAGGGACCTGGTTTCAGGCCTTCCCTCCTGCAGGGGAGTGGAAGTACCTACCCCTTACTCCACCAGGGAGTATAGGAGTTAAGGAGAGACTCCTGGGGTTAGCTCCAGGGACAAGCAAGAATGAAGATGTACTATATGTCAGTATGCTGTCTGATGTATGCAGAATAAAGACCACCAGTTATATTTTACTCCTGCCGGAGGATGCAGTCATTCAGGGGGAGGGAATGAGGTTTCCTGCAGGGACTGCACTTATCCATGACAGGCCCTGTTGGATGGAGGGGCTGAATCGATGAGTAAGAAAATAAGATCTGAAAACCTGTCCTGTTTATCCCCACTACCACCGGCGGAAGCTCAGAATCCTGAGAGCCTAAAAGGTGAGCAGCACTACACCCGGTAACCAGAACCAAATCTCCCTTAAGGGATTTGGGTGGGGGAAGGTGTTTCATTTGGAAGCGCTGCTGAGACCTGAGAGGCAAGCAGGCAGTTTTTTTGCAGCAGAAAGGATCTTCCACAATGCCAAACTGAAAGGTGCTTGAAAACCACTGTATCAGGGCCACAACTGAGGGAATTATGTATAGGGTACCTGGGTGCTCCAGGGGTCCCAAAGGACCGGAACCTCCTGAAGGGGACTAAAACATGACTATCCACCAATTGTGCTTGTACTGTACGTGACTGTGGCGTTCCAGGGGGCACTCGCAATCCGAGTGACCAAATCCCCCAATGCGTGTAATAGCGGTTCCCCCCAAAACGGGAGAACCACGTGGAAAGCTTTGCAAGATGCAAGCTTTTTCTTTGCAAAGATGTGCTGGGCTTGGCGCGAAAGCTGAAGCCGTGGACATATTTTGTGCCTTTACTCCTGGATCCACCAGGGGGAGGATACACTGATCGCTGTGACACCACTAGGGGCGTAGCCAGATACTGCTACTGCACCCTCAGATGCACATGGTGACTGGAAGGAGCAAAACCTACTCTAGACTGTAAAAAATCATAAATCCTATGACTTAAAACATAACCTTAATAAAGATGAGAATCAAGCTTTGAAGGATTTACAAAAGAACAATTCAATAGTAATAAGACATGCAGATAAAGATGGGGGAGTTGTTCTTTTAAATAGGGATGGTTATGAAAAAGAGGCAAATAGGATCTTAGAAGATTTATTGTTTTTTTAACAAACTTAATGCTGACCCCACTGACAGTTTTGTCGGGGAACTTAAAATACTCCTAGACGATGCATTATCTAATAAAATATTAACAAAAAAAGAATATTCTTTTTTATTTTCAGACTGTCCACGGATCCCTATTTTTTATTATCTCCCTACAATACACACGTCCCTTAGAGCCCCACCAGGAAGACCTATTGGGTCAGGTATTAACGCATTAACATCTAATCTGTCACAATACGTCGATTTTTTTTCTTGCAAAATAATGTTTGTTCATTGCCTTCCTATATTAAAGATACAACAGCAGTGTTTTGTTTGTTTAAAGACTTTGAATGGAAAACTAATTATCGGTGGGCGACTTTTGACATATAGTCCCTCTACACCAATATACCACATATGAAAGGTGTAGACGCAATTGCACAATATTTGGTGAATGATCCTGATTTGCATGTATTAAATGGATATTTTATATTTTCACACAACTATTTTCTTTTTTTAACACAATTTTTTATTTAAATCTTTGGCACAGAAATGTGTACACGCTTTGCTCCCAGCTATGCTAACCTCTTTGGGGTCATGGGAGCAAGGCGTGATTTGGAACAATAACCCATTTTCAAATAGAGTTCTATTGTAGCGCAGATTTATAGATGACATCTTGTGTGTTTGGGAGGGAGATGAAGACTCCTTAAATGAATTCATCTTCTATTTAAATCAAAACGACTTTAATCTAACTTTTACATCAGAAAGTGATGAAAAACTATTACTTTTCTTGATTTACAATTGGTAGCTGCAATTGGAAGTAAAGTTACAACTAAAACATTTTTTTAAATGTTGACACTATTAGCCTATTATTGGCAAGCAGCAATCACAAAAAAAGTAATGGATTGAAAATACTGCGATCGGTGAGTTCATGCGTTTGAAGCGGAATGGTAGCAGGTAAAAGATTTTGAACAACAATCCGAAAAGCTGTTTGAAAAGTTTATCCAAAGAGGCTATAACAGTGTCAATCTCCTTAAATCATTAACAAAAGTTACTAATATGGATAGGAATTCTATTTTAACTGGCAAGAATAATAAATCAAAAAATATTAATCAATTTAACAATCCAGATAATCAACTAATTTCTGTACCATTTGTTACAAATTATAATGCAGTAAGTTATGAGATAAAAAAAATATAATGAATAAAAACTGGAGGATACTATCTAACGATCCAATACTTGGTCCATATTTAGAGAATAAACCAAGATGTATCTTCCGAAAAGCTAATAGCTAAAAACTGTTTGGCTCCATTGGTATTTATAAAGAATCGGTACAAAGAACCGGATGGTTGACACAAAACTGGTTGGTAATATTTACTGTGGAAAGTATAAAGCTTGTAAGCTATTAAGTAAAGAAAGAAAGAGCTTCAGTTCATTTGATGATTGTATTTCTTATAACACCACATTTGTAATAAACCTTTTAGAATCTCCCAAAGACGGACAAAAGACAGCTAAAAGTAAGAATTTTGGAGCACGCCAGAAATGTTAGAATAGGTTACGAAAAACATACAGTAGCGTGTCACGCCATTTTAAAATTCACCATACTAGTGATCCATTAAAATTAAATTATAAAGTTATCCAAATTGTAGCACCTAATCGAAGAGGAGGTGACAGGATAAAAGCCCTCTCGAGACAAGAGAGCTTTTGGATTTTTAATATGAAGTGTTTCTTATAGAAATTCTAGTATTTCCTGTGAAGAGAAATGTCTTTCCGTGAAAGCAGTGAAGAGACGATAGGATAGTTGGAAAAGAAAGGGCTTTTGTTGCATCGAACTATGCTGAGCATTCTTATTAGAAAACTCGGTGAGATGAAGAAGTCGACTCAGTGGTCCTGGAGGTGCAGACAAATCAACGCAGATGCTGCTCCAGAATCTGTTTAGTCCTCTCTGGCTGTTGGATTGTGGGTGTTCATGGGATTAGGCTCCCTTAATACGTGAGAAGGTGAGAAGAAATGGTGACACCAAGGAAATGCTTCTTGGGCAGAATGCTTTCTTCACATTCCAGACTTGCTGGGGAGTTAGGAGACAACCCAGATTCCATTCTTAGAACTAGGGCAGTACGAAATTAGGAAATTGAATTGTGATAAGAATAGAGTCCACCAAGCTTGCCAGGCCGACACTTTTTGCTGACAGCAGCTGTAAGGTCAATTGATGAAAAGTAAATGTGTGTGTCGTCAGCCTAGAGGTGATATTTGAACCCAAAATATATGATAAGGTCACCTAGAGAGAGTGTGTAGAGAGAAATTAGAAGACATCCCAGGACAGACCCCTGCGATACGCCCACAGAGATCGACGGCGGAGGAGACGGTGTTAGCTAATTAGACACTGAAAGTACTGTATGGTGGGAGAAGAAAAAGGGTATCCAGGATAGAGCTCTGCTATGGATACCAAAAGTATGGAGAATGTAAAGTAGAAGAGGATGGTCCACAGTATTAAGAGCTGCAGAGAGGTTGAATAAGATAACCAGTGTGAAATTACCTTGGTGTTCTTTGGCAGGATAAAGGTAATTTGTTATTTTGTTGAGGGCTGTTTCAGTGGAGTGAGCAGTGTGGAAGCCAGATTGTAGAGGGTATAGGAGAGAATATTAGTTAAGAAAATAAAGCAGGCGAGAGAATACAAAGAGTTTAAATGCAAAAAGCTGACAAGAGACGGATATGGTCACAATTTTCTTTTTTTTTTTACTCTCTACTGTATGTTGCACTGTCCCTTTAAGGTGTATTGAGTGTGGGAGAAAATTATGTAGAACCCCTGAAAATAAACATTCTGCATTGTGGATGAAGCTGAGTATAATGAAGCCTTGTAATCTCCCATAGCATTTTCCTCAAATTTAGCAATCTGCACTGTTTGAATGTTCTTCTTTGCCTTTCACAGTTAAGGTTTTTGGCTTAAATTTACAATCTATTTAATATCTAGTAGTAAATAAAAGTTATAGTAGCCGTATTTCTAAATGGAGAAATGTAGATATGTTGTACGTAGTGATACCTTTTAGCGGATTAACATAAGAGTTCTACGTAGATAAAATTATAGCGTACAGAGCTTTTGACACCTGTGAAAGGTAAATTCACTATAATTTGTACACTATAATTTAATCTACATAGAACTCCTATGTTTGTCCACAAAATGGTATCAGTACTTACAACAGATCTACATATCCAGTGTACATATGATTTTGGCAAGTAACATTTTAGACTCTGGATTGTGGAATCTGTTATACCGGTATTTGGAATTCTCCAGCCTTACCCTCACTAATGTGTACAGTAGCTATGGATTTGTAACTTTCTGCTAAATTTTCCCCCATGGAAACAATTTATTGTGAGGAGAAGGGGGTGGGCATACAAATTGAAATGGTGCTCCATGATCAATATAAATACAAATATAGGATGAGTATCTTTGTCGACTAAGTTTAACATACTGTAGGTTAAACTTAATGGATATGTCTTTTTTTTCAATCTCATCTAATACAGTATATATCTATATAACTAAGGCACCAGTTTATAACTAAGGCCTCTGAAAAGATCCTCGATTTTTTTAAACAATAGGAAAATTAGTCTACAGCTGTTACTTCACCCGCTAACGCAAGCTGGACTTACCGCTCCATACATTTCAATTGATTGCTCCCTTTTTGGTGTGTGGTCTGAGTCAGCATGTTATCGGAGCTGCTCTAACGCAGCGGTGGGAGAAGTAACGTCTGCTACATCTGTATATTAAGATAAAGGCATTAATAGAAGAAGACAATAAAACATGACAAATTCTACCAGAATTAATTTATTACTACAAAATAAAGATATAAAAAGATTACTGAGCAAAGCATTACTGTTACAGTAGAAGTTACGGCTTATGTAAAATATCTCGTAAACAAAAAGAACAGATGAAGGGGGTATGTTGGCTGTACTGTAAAAAATAATCATGTTGTTCCTCTGCCCACACTAAGGTGTCTGTAAGCTTTCCCCCACTTTTTTTTTGTGTTAAATGAATTTTCTTTTTTTGAGAGAGATTTTTGGAAACATAATTGCTTTTCATTGCAGCACTATATTTTTTTTTATAAGAGAATAGCCCTGTGCAGAGTCTCTAGTTGTGATGGGACTCAGGTGGGTCTCGTAGAAGTTTTATTGCTCCAATTGTGATTATTTTAAATATTTTTGGGATCATTTTTTTACCGGCTATAATAAAAATGTTGTCTCCTTTGAGTGTCTATTTTTACAGTGGTGCCCTGTGCAGTAGTCTTTCTTACATTTTCAGCAAATATTATAGAAGCAAATTTTTACCAGGAAATGTATTGTGTTGCCATTTCTCCAAGGGAAACAATGATGTAATAGACCTAGGATTTCTTGTACAGTGAGTGTTATGATTCATTCAATCACCCTGTCACTAGGGAGAGACCTGTTGGACTTTGCGCTATCATGAGTGAGGGACAGAAACAAACAGCAAGATACTGCAATGCAGGAGTGTTTGACTGAACTCCAACCTCAAAAGCAGCTCCCATGCTTCAGGCTTTTCTTGTTTTCCTACTTCTGAGGGAGATAATCAGCTTGGGAGATTCAAAGTGGGAGTACTAGAGAAACTAAATGAGTCAGGCTGCAGGGGTGCTGCAGGGTAAAGGCTGTAGAATTGTCGAGATATAACAGGTATTACACATGTTAGCACACAATATTACATTTCATCTGCCACAATGTTTATAGGGTTATTTACAACAGCTTTATTGAAACAAATGGAATTGCTGTTAACAACATCTAGCAGTAATGGATAGATATATATGTGAAACTGTTCATATGAGGTTGCGAACTATGCCTAAATTGCCATGAAAAAAGCTGCAACTGAGTCGGAGTTTGCTAATAATTTGCCAAGCATTAAGTCAATGTGCCCTGCCATCTAATAATTAGCAAAAGTCTCGAAAATGGCAAGATTCACTTAATGCTGAGACTATAAAGAGAGCACACACACGAGGTGGGGGCAGCGATGAGGTTATATGTGGAGAATTAGGGTCTGTAGGCATATAGGGGGGTGGGAGCGGGGGCTAGTGTGGTGGGGGAAGGGGGTAGGGAGTAAAGGGTGTAGCGTTCGTCGGTTGTATGTCAGCGGGAACCAGCGGAGAAGGTGGCTGGAGATAAGTGAGACAAGGTAGTTTAAAGAAAGCTTCTGGCGAGCCTGCTGGATTTTCCTGTGGTGACATAATAACAAATTTGGGCAGGTGAATATGTGAAAGTGCGGACATTGTTTCCGGGATAAAAAGAGTTGGTGGGAAAAAGTGGTGAAGAAAAGAGATGAGGAGAAGGGAATAAAGCAGATACCCAAGATGTTTGGTATTTAGTTGGAGTTGTTCTCAGTCTTACTTGGGGAAAAATCTCTGCAGAGCTGTGTGAAGATTTTTAGTATGTGGACACAATCTGGGAGACTTGCCGGCGTGTCATATGGTGAAAGTACAATGAAGGTTTTAGGGAGAGGATTGGAGGAGGGATCTAAAAGACATTGACTTGTGACTATCGCTTATTACACCATCTCTTTATCAGGGCTTGGCCATCAGTCCAGGGTTGTCCGATGCTCTAAAGTGGGGTGTGTGCTGGATGTTTAACGAGGGAAAATACAAGTGGGGAGCATCCAGCCTTTTTAAGGGGAAGGATATGACATGTTGAGATGCTTCAGTAAGAGGAAAGACTAATCCAGGAGGATTGGCAGGAAAGGAGGCTGCTAGAAAGGATGACTCCAGTGAGAGTAGACTTGGTGTGCTCTATGTTATTTTGAGTATTTTAGCATGTTCTTGGGATGGAGAAAAAAAAGTGAGTCGGAAAGTAAGGCTGTGATTCATTGCCTTGATTACTTTTTGTTTGGAGGGCCAGCAGGAATCAGGGTGTGTGAAGTGTTGCAATCACATTTCCAAACAATCACAGAGTGATTTGGTTTTCCCTTACCGACAGAGAAAATGAAGGGTCTGGATACAGTCTTTTTTTTGGAGATTGAGATTGATTTAGTATAGATGATTTTCTGATTGCCAGAGGGGAAGCTTGGGGAGCTCAAGGTAAAAATAGGGGAGGCTTTGAGGGCCAAGAAGCCAACACTTAGAAATCTTCAGTCTTTGTTGGGGCACTTGGCATTTTCCTGTTAGGTAATGTTGATGGGTTGGGTGTTTTGCCAGCACCTGGCAGGAGCAGTGGCAGGGCTGAAATGTCTGCACCATTTCAGAAGGGTGTCATAGGACATGCAGGATGATTTGCAGGTGTGGGGAGGGTTTGGGGGAAATACAACAGGTCAGCAGTGCGGCAATTAGGAGAGGTGTTCAACCAGGACCTAGACATGGTGTGCAAAGCGCTGGCCGGTTGCATGGGATGAGACAAGGTTGATTAAGAACTTGATGTGCCTGGCGTTATTCCTGGTGATGGTGGCAGCCGAGCTTTAAGGGGAGCAACTACAGGACAGGAACAATATATTTCTGTTGGACAATCTGGGGTTGGTGGAGGTGGTGAACGGGTTGTCAGCCAATTCACAACCACCTTCGGTGGGGTTGGATTGCACACACTTGCTTTGGCAATTGAGTTTGGAGGGCTATGTATGTATTAAAGAAGTGATTAGTGCCTGTGATTGGTTGATGTATGTGAGGGCCTGGTTGGCACAGCAGGAATTTGAGAATCAGTCAGGGGGGGGGGGGAGGATTTTGAAGAAGATTGCTTTCAGGCTTTTGGAGGTTTCATTCTTGCCAGGTTCAGCGAGAATTCATCAGCCAGTTTGGTGAAGCAACAACTGGCCGGGATATTGTGTTTTTCTGGGAATATTAGGCTAGAAAGATAACACAAAGCACTTGCTGGTTAGGACGTTGGTAGGGGATGGAAGAAAAAGAATCATAAGGTGAATTTGAACAGGCCAGTTTCACCTGGATTTCTTGGGGTTATTGTAGTAGCAACCAAAAAAAATTGTGTTTCGAAGTTTGAGGGTAGGTTTTTTAGAGAAGCATTTGCATTGAGCTTTTTTGGGGTGCTTCGGTGGGGAAGTTGGTTAGTGTGGATAAGAGCAGGTCTGGGGGTCTTAGAGTGGAGGATGCCCTGGTACAGACAGGCGTACTCCATTTCGTAATTAAAAGGTCTAATCCCGACCAAATAAGAAAAGAGACTTGGGTTGAAGTTCGGAGGGTGGTAGGGACTATAATGTGCCTGGTAAGGCTTCTGTCACCCTATTTAGAAGTACAGTATGTCCTTAAGGGAAGTCCCCATTGCTGTCTCATGAGAAGGGTGATCCACTGACGAGATTTCAGTTTGTCAGAGTGTTCAGGAACAGTCTGAGTGTGGCAGGGTTAGATCCAATTTCACTTGGTTCGCACTCCTTTAGGATTGGGGCAGCAATGGAGCTGGAGAATTTGGCTTGGGTAGGAGATTATAAAAAAAAGATTGTGAGATGGGAGTCAGGCCAAGGTAAGAGTTTTGTTAGGATGCATTTGATTGGTTAAATTGTGAGGTGAGTAGGGTTTATTCAGGTAGTTTCTGGTTAATTCTTTGTTGTTTGAGGTGGCTGTTCTGTGAGAGCATGGCTCTGTGGGGTCTCCTACTGTATTTCCATTGGGCAGAGAAGAGAGCAAGATGAGGCCATATGGGAATTTGTCAGGGTTTTAAGTGATATGTGGAGAGTTTCCTGGTTGGAGAAGCAGGGATTATGTTGGGTGAATGTCCCTCCAATAATAATGCAGAAGACATGTAGGAGGGCGGCCGCTGATATTTCTGGTACTTATTCCTAGGCTGGTTTGAGGAGGGTTCGTTACAAAAAAGCTGTGAATAGGTGCAGGAGGAAGCTTAACCGTGGGTGATAAATTTGGTGAGATCAATCAGAGGCATACAGTTTGGCATAAAGAATTGGAGAGTGAGGAGTTTGGTCTATATCAGGAGGATGGAGTTCATCTCTCTGAGATAGTTGTGGATATTTTCAATATGGGATTATAGGACTAGTTTGCAAGTTTGAGGGTTCAAATGGCCTCGGCATTGGTGTGGTGTGGACTGGTCAGTTTTTGCCCAGGTGGGTAGTTGGCTGAATGTTAATGATGTTCAAGGGAGGTGTGGCAGGCCTGAAGGTGGCTCTAAAAAGGGACACTGGGTGGTTTGAACCGAGCGTGCAGTGAGTATGATCGGGTTTACAGGTTTTAGGTCTACTTGTGACGATATCCAGGGATGTTGTTTATTTAATCATTGTTAAGTACATTTTAGATAATCCAGTTATTTTTTTTAAATAACACCTTTATAAATGAATGGTGAACTTTACTATTGAACTAATGAACGGTGGGGGCACTCCAGCAACTTTGTCAGCAATTAGACAGTGCTGTCTTTATATTGACTATTCCTTTTTAGTTGCATCAAATGTGTACAGTATTAATTCTTATGGTTTTGGACATGTTACATATGTAACATGTCTGGACTAGATTGCCTCTCTGCCTCCTGTCATGTAAGTCCTGATAGCTACAGGCTGTGGCAGGCAATCTTGTAGGCATCAACCCCTCATTCTGACTCCGAGAGGGACAGAAGTGGTGTTGACATAGGAATCTGTGTGCAGCCTATCATGGTGCAGATCCTGTGTCCTCCCCTTCTGAGCCTCTGGGTGAAAGTGCAAATTTGTAGGTAGTCCAGATACGCATCTTCTAGGGAGTGGAAGCGTGTGCCATCGCCTCCCAGTTGGAGATAGGCCAGTCAGTCCTCATGGGCTGGTTGTCCAAGGAAGATCTGAGGCCTCCATTAGAAAAGGGCCAGCACCATCCAGAGGCCTGGAATCCTCTGTAAACCCTGCATCCACTGTGAGCACATCTGCAGTGACTGCTTAAATAAAGCCCCTTTTTTATATCTACCCCTGCCTGAGATCTCAGCATATTGGGCAGGGGGGGAAGAAGGCTGTTCCAGTGGGAGACAGTCTCTGGATCTCCTGGGGCCCATGGAGCTGGAGGCATTGTCACCAGAAAAAGGATCAAGATCATCAAAAACCTGTCCTGTTCCCCCACTATTTAAAACCAGAGACAGAACATAAAACACAGACAGAGCTCAGTGCACATGCAGTGAAACTCATACACGGTACAGTGCCTAAATATATATGTATAAATATTTATTAAATAAAATGGTCTTTTAGTTTAACATTTTTTGCCAAAATTGTTGTAAGCCCCTGAGCCACTGCACGGCAGACCACATTTCCAGGGGTCCCTAACACTAATATAAATTCTTAATAACCTGTGCAATACCAGGAAGAATGATTTATAATAAATCTGTCAATATTAGTTGCAAAGTTCTAAGTCTGATTGAAGCTTTTAATAACCTGTACATTACCAGGAAAAGCACTCTGTATTAGATTTGTCACAACCATACTGCAAGCAGGCAAGTTCCCCTGAGTGGGAGATGCTATGGAGTGAGCTTTTGACCATTTAAATGTGGGAGGGGGTAAGCTTCAATTAGGTAGGGGGTTGCCACCCTCCAATCAGCTAAGACTAGCTGAACAAGAAATGTAAAACATACTGGACACCTAACAAGCTCCTATTGAACCCCCAAAATAACCACAACATATATAAGTGTAACCCTGCTTCCCCCCTTCCCCCAGACACTACGGTGGTGTCTAGGGAACATGAGGGCAGATTACATGCAGTGTGGTGCGTACCTGTGAGGAACCGGAGGGCCTGAGCTTCCCGTGATGTTGTGGGGGAGCCAGGACCGGGCTTCTGGGGTGGTAGTCTCCATGATCTCTTAGTGGTGCAGTGCCTCCATCTTCTATACTCCCAGGAATATGGGACAGGACCAGTATAGAAGAACCCCTTGGGTCCCAGGGTAATACTTTCCAAGTCACACACAGTCTTTGATAATAACGAACAGTCTCTTTTATTTGACAGAGCAGCAATCTCCCAACGATAGTGGCTTCCAACAGCCGCAACAACAATAGTCAAGACGGGTTATTACGCTACTCGCCTTCCACCCCGATAATTCCTCCTCTCCTTCCATCCAAGTCTCTCATCTGGCAGGATGGTCTGGGCTAGGGCTTCAATACCTCGTGGCCCACACCCGAGGTTAGCCTCGAGGTGGGTCTTGAATTCTCCCCATCACCCCTGGCAATGGGGTGAGGGCATTGGTCCACCAAGTCTATAACTCTATCAGCTCTATCTATAGACCTTGAATATTTCCGCTCCTCTCTCTCTCTGATTCGGCACTCTGCGCCGGGGAGACCGCAGCCTCCAGATACTCCTCGGACCGATCCGCAGGATTCTTTGGCTCACGGCATACTAAAGGAACTGCATACTCCCGGCATAACTAACCGGCAACTCCAGACTCTCGATATCACTATCCACTCTAACTCTACTCTCAGGAGTTGGCTGCTAAATATAGAGCTAGCCCCGCCCTTCGTGGTGTCAGTAGAACCTCCCCTCTTGCTCACGCCTGCAGCAGAGTCTAGGCCTGCGTTTATCACTCAGGATAGGGCTATGAAGGGGGAAAACCCATGATGATTACTGGTGCCTGATCTTAACAGGACTTACCACAGAAGAAGGAAGATAGGTATAGCCTGTGCTGTTTACAGGGGGCTACACTCTCCCTATGGTGGAATCCAATGGTCAGCAAAAGAAGAGAGATCCAGGGCAACTTCGGATTTTATAAGAAAAAACTATTTATTTCAGCCCATAAACACGACGTTTCATCCCTCCTAGGGGACTTTTTCAAGTGATATTGTATATGTATCCCCGGTAAGGAATGGGGGCTATATGTCTTTCTCCTACTGGTGTAAGTCCTGCAAAGGGCAGGCCGCCAGTAGTTATCATGGGTTTCCCCCGCTTCAAGCCCTGCCTTGATTGGTGGAGGTAGGCCCCCTGACTCTGTGTGGAAGGCAAGAAACACGGGGGAGGGGCCTGCTGACACCATGAGGGGTGTGGCTGACTAAATTTAGTTGCCTGCTCCTTCCAGAGGGAGAGGAGTTGGTGTTGGAGTGTCTGACTGGACAGTCAGGATTAGAGTGATACCTGTGCTAGGAGGAGAAGCTAAGGCTCAGTCAGGATTAGAGCTGATAGCACTATAGTGCGGTGGACCAATGCCCCTCACCCTGCTCAGGGGGTGAGGGGGGGAAGCTAGCCTCACCCAGAGGGTATACTCCTTGGGGAGGGTGTCTGGAGTATTGGAGTTCCATACAGCACATCCTGAAGGGGTACAGCCTGAAGGAGAGGGAGAGGAGGAAGATACCCAGTACATTGCCTATTGCTGCTACTGCTGTGAACTATTGGGAGGAGAGAGTTCAATAAATAGACATTGCTGCATTTACAAAGAGACTTGTGTGAGACTGAAATCTCTCGCCCTGAGACCAGGGCTGCTCTGGGAGGATTTCAACCTACCCCTATAGGGCTCGCCAGAGATGGAGGCGCTGCACCGTTGCTGCTAAAGATGAAGGCATATACCCCAGAATAAAGAAATAACAGTGCGCAACTAATTAAAACGTGACGTGATATATTAAAAGTGAAGTGAATCAAATGACTTAACTAGAATTGAGCGTCTGCAGCTGCGATGAAGGGGGGGCTCAGGGACCCCCTGGAGCTAACAGAAAAATACAAAAAAGACACAGCGCACAACGCTCATAGTGCATTAAAAATATTATTCACATAAACAATAAATGGGTGAGTAATGTGCGTACATCAAATGCAGTAATAACAAGCAGTTTCGGGATATGTTACCCAACGCCTCCGGAGACCTGATTAGGTATCCTCACAGGGGTGAAAATGCTGTCCTCGATGGTGCAGGGTCCTATTGGGGTAGATGCACAACCTCTGCTGGTCCTTGCTCCCCAGAGCACGAGTGGGCCGGGAACTGCTGATCCCTGCAGTGCTTCAGCAAGGCAAATCTGGGCATCAGCTGGGCGCTAGCACTCTCCTCTGTTTGCCCCCAGTTTCGCAAACCTTGTTTTCAGGAATCACTTTAGCAGCAGCTTACTCCTCTCTCATCAACCGCCATCGGTTGTATTTTTCTATATACCCCAGAAGCCTGTCCCCGTTGTCCCCTATTCCAATCCCGGGAGACTCAGGCCCTCCTGTTGCTCACAGGTACACACCACCAAAAGACACGTAGCCAGCCTCACTACAACCTAGGGGGGGGGGGGAGAATATGGGTTACATATATTTAATAATTGAATCGAAGGGTACTTAGGTAACATTAATATTTCTTCAAAATAGAAAACCTATAAGCAATGTATAATGAAAACTGCGGTGAGAATGATTCCAATGTGGTTAATGTCTGTAAACATGCTTCCTGTGTTAACACAGGAAACACATGGTAACTGAGCATTTTCATCAAAATATAAAGTCTGCTTACCATATCAGTATATTTTTTTGCATTATTCCTAAAACTTGTTTTTCTCTCGGCCGCAAAACACATTTTTACTCTTTTGATAACAACATAGATAATATCAAACTCAGTAAACCGCAACAGCAGATTTAAAAAAAAAATACTATACTTATTTACAATGAGTAACAAAACCTATTCTTCTGTGGGAGGATATTTATACACCCCCAGGGTACTGTATGTAAAGTAACACAAACACAAGCATTAATTATTATTCCCATTGGTGCAGTGCAGTGGGACACACATCACGTCAGCAGAAGAAGCCACCATTGTGTTAAATTAGATGTGTGGAACCATTTTAAAGATACAATCAATTATATTCGACACAACACTGCACTTTGTCAAGCCCCATCTACATAAAACATCCCAAAGCAATCCTCAACTGCTTCCAACAAATTACTGAGGAGCTCCTGGATTGTCCCATAATATTCATTACTAGTGACTTCACACAGCAACCCTGTCTCTTTCTCTATGATGTAGAGCACCGTTTCAGGGAACACTTCCCATACTCTACCAATTACTGAGGAGCTCCTGGATTGTCCCATAATATTCATTACTAGTGACTTCACACAGCAACCCTGTCTCTTTCTCTATGATGTAGAGCACCGTTTCAGGGAACACTTCCCAATTACTGAGGAGGAAGTCTCGCTTCTTCTCTCCTTATCCCCCTCTACAGCCTGCATTCTCAATTCTATCCCCTCACATCTTCTCTCTTCACGCGCCACCACTATTATTCCTACACTAACTTATCTCTGAGCACAGACTCATTCCCTTTATCCTTCACAGCATTGTTCTGTCACACCCACCCATAAGAAACCTCTCAATCCTGCCTCCACTTCCAGCTATATATTCTATCTCCCTTTTGTCATTTGCATCCAAGCTTCTTGAACAACTAATTTATAACCACATGCTGGACTTTCTCTCTTGTAACTCTGTCCTTGATACACTGTAGTATGGATTCTGACCTAACCACTCCCCTGAAACTGCCATGCCAAACATTGCTGAGTGTCAAATCACAAGGGTAGTTCTACTTATTTATTATTTTGGACCTTTGTGCTGCTTTTGATACTGTTGATCAAACCTGAGCACCTGTGAGCGACTTGTGTATGTGAAAAGGGATAATACTTATATTAGTATATAAAACAGACACTCTAAATACGTTATCACATAGCAACAACAGATTCTTCAAAGAGGGCCTGACGTTGAAATATGAGAGTCCACATGTTTATTGGCATAAAACACCCCTCTATGTTAAATTCCAATTTGGTATCCCAAATGCATAGTTTTTATCATCAAACTTTGCAATAGGTCCAGAATAAGTCAACTCTCCTGGGCATGTCCTATTTTCCCACTCAAATCTGGTGACATTTATGGCTTGGGAGAGAAAATGCACCTGGAAGTATGAAACATGCTATAACTTTCTCCCTGTAATCCCCAGAATAATGCTACCTGCATAAATGTTTGCAATATTCCCCCAAAGGTGTAGATATCACTTTTATCTATGCAATCTCTACAGTACTTTGGTATGAGTAAAGAGGTATTTGAGGTATGCACAAAAATGATTCTGTCCTCGATATCACTTTATTCAGCTGAACTTGCTCGTCAAAATGATATATTTCTCATCCTTGTGGGTGTACATAATCTCCCAAATATCTGGTGTTTTGTAAATCTATAAGAGAATAGAGAATGTCCTCCTGGCCATACCCTCTTATACTATCCAGAGCGCTTAGGCACTCCCTTCCCGCATGGTCAGATCAAGCCATGTCTGTGTTCTATCTGATTGTCAACACACTGTAAAACGGGGTTGTTCTTTTATGACTTAATTACCCCCTATAAACCCAGACCAGGCCACTCCTAGATAGTTACAAAAAAGAAAAAATTTGTTTACAACACAATTTAGCCCTTTAAGTTGCTTGATTGTTCATACAGCTGTGCAGTAAACGGCATTAATGTGACACCAACAAAGCTATACATAGCGCCGCTCCTCATACACACGCACTTCTTTCTTTTACGCTCATCCAAGATTGGCATACGTAAGAGTCCTGATGCTGTTAGCCAAACCCTTACTGAGAAACTTACACACACTATTCCTTGTATTTCCATCTCTTTCTTTTAGATTGAAAGCTCCTTGGGGCATGGACTTCCTTCCAACTGTCTCAGTTTGTCTTATCATAACTGTACTCTTTTGTCATACATTGTTATTGTCCTTCCTCCCATATTGTACTGCACTGCTGAATATGCTGGTGCCATACAAATGAAAGATGATGATAATAAAAATAATAATATTAATAATAATATAGTTATTTCATTATACCAGTCAATCACTTCTTACCACAGGGCTACCAGCAAATACATCCTCCCTTAGTTTATCTGAGTCCCTGAGTAAATACACAGGCCCACCACTCTCTCAGAATATATACTTAACGGTAGAAAGCAACCAGTTCCAGTTACATTAACAGTTAACACCCTTATCTGTTGGCTTACATGATATAATTCATTATATTTTATATAGGTAGGCATAAAGAATGAGAGAGCACCTTCTGACCAGTCTCTACTTTATATATATATATATATATATATATATATATATATATATATATATATATATAAATATATATATATATACTGAGTTAAGTTATGGTGAGTAAAAAAAGTGACAAAAACCCTCTACAGGAAAGCAAATATGCAAATGTAAATACAACTGTATGCTCATTTGCATGTCTTAGGCCTAAGACATGCAAATGAGCGTGTGTGTGTGTGTGTGTGTGTGTGTGTGTGTGTGTGTGTGTGTGTGTGTGTGTGTGTGTGTGTGTGTGTGTGTGTGTGTGTGTGTTATTTCATTATACCAGTCAATCACTTCTTACCACAGGGCTACCAGCAAATACATCCTCCCTTAGTTTATCTGAGTCCCTGAGTAAATACACAGGCCCACCACTCTCTCAGAATATATACTTAACGGTAGAAAGCAACCAGTTCCAGTTACATTAACAGTTAACACCCTTATCTGTTGGCTTACATGATATAATTCATTATATTTTATATAGGTAGGCATAAAGAATGAGAGAGCACCTTCTGACCAGTCTCTACTTATATATATATATATATATATATATATATATATATATATATATATATATATATATATATATATACTGAGTTAAGTTATGGTGAGTAAAAAAAGTGACAAAAACCCTCTACAGGAAAGCAAATATGCAAATGTAAATACAACTGTATGCTCATTTGCATGTCTTAGGCCTAAGACATGCAAATGAGCGTGTGTGTGTGTGTGTGTGTGTGTGTGTGTGTGTGTGTGTGTGTGTGTGTGTGTGTGTGTGTGTGTGTGTGTGTGTGTGTGTGTGTGTGTGTGTGTGTGTGTGTGTGTCACAATTATTAAGGTTATGGTGGGTAAAAAAAAGTGACAAAAACTCTCCACAGTAAAGCATAAAGCAACTGTAAATATTACTGTATGTTCATTTGCATGTCTTAGACAGGTCTGCAACCCTGTCTTTCACCATCTTTCACCATTATCGCCCAGCACACAGCGCTTCCACTGCAGCCAGGGATTCTGGGAAATGACATGCAAATGAGCACACAGTGCCACCTTTTGTCTTAAATCCATTATTACATGGAACACTTAAGCCAAAGCGCGCTGTTTTAAACACAGCTTGCGATCAGATGCAAAGCCAAGTGCAACAATGCTTCCAATGGCGAAATAAAGTTTTAATTAATCACATTTGTAAAACAAATCAAGCTGTTGCACTCACAAAGAACCATGTCAGAAATCCTTCAGGTGTTGTCCTGCTCAGTAGGCACTTTCATCTATCATCAGCCATCTGGCATCTCACCTGAAGCCTTGACCATCCCATTACCATCCATGGGGATATCCTTGTCCAGCGGTATCAGTGTCGTTTCTCAATCATGTCAAGGGAGGGATTGGAGGAAGTCATCCCCAAGCTGTATCCATTACCTTGGCAAGCCTACGTGTTTTGTGGACACTGTTCCCACTACCTCAAGGGCTTATGGAGGGTAAATGCATATATAAGTCCCTGAGTGAGAACCCACTCATTGTATGTAGCAAAAATAAAAATTCAAAGCAGACTACCCATGAGTGGTTTAAGGAAGATTACATTAACAACGCCAAGTGTAACTTGAACAGAAGAGAGTAACCTCTACAAGAATGAATCAAATATATGAAAAGTTTAATCGAATGTAAAAGAACACATGTAGTTTATGTGAAGAAAATCCAAAGTATGGAGCAAAAAGCAGAGCACTGCATGTTTCAACAAACTGGGGCTATGAACAGAAGAATGTAATTAAAAAATGATTTTATTAGGTGGGTGACAACATAGAGGGTGGCAGGTAAGTCACTGATGCGTTTCACACTCAAAAGCGCTTTATCAAAAAGCTCTTTAGACCTCACACAAAGATCAGAGTATAGAGAAAAAAAGAACAAGTTAGGCAGAAGGCGCAACAGTAGGTTTAACTTTAGTATAAAGGTATATATATATATACCAATCATCTGAAAAGTCCTTGATAGTATGGATGAGTCCCAATGAAGTGTAGTTTTGTAAATAACAAAAGAGTACCACATATGGTGAAGAACTGATAAAAATTGTGTATTTGCACAAAAGTGGATGGCTACTTACAGTGTAGCAAAGAAAATCAACATTGTGGGTGTTTGCCACCTCAAGGGCAATCTGACGGACAAAAGCAGAGTCTCCCTCTCCCCTCTGATGCATTTCTGTATGGCTGCTTGACTCCAGGAATCAAGACCTCATGGCTGTTCCTCTCGTGGTCCCGCTCCAATGATGCCAAACAGCAGTGGGGAATCCGTCAGCTGTTTAAAGTCCTGTAGCTAAATTTTGATTCTATATTGCTAATGGACTGATATAGCAGCATCTGGGACCAGATCACCCACCTGTGCTACAGAGACTATTAAAGGTGGTACCATCCATGAGGGACCCACCCACTGTAGAGGCGGAGGCGTCGCGGTTCATCAACGGATCCGTGGATCCCATTTGTATCATCGGCGCGACCTGGAGAGAAGGTAAGGTGGGAGGTGCAAGCAGCGGGGGAAAGCTGGCAGGGTGGTACAAACAAAAAGGTTTGCGCGCCCCTGCTTTAGAAAAAACTCTGAAGCTTCAAATATAGTCACTACCAATGATTTGTAGAAGGTTGTGATAACTTATATGTCATTTAATAGAAGTATATTTAAAACAGCAATCCCTCCAGAAGCCTACAGAAGTTTAACTCATAAAGAGCATGTCCTGCTTTTTAAGTAAAATAAGTAAAAATGTTGCGTTAAAAACCATTAGACAACACTGGACATTGGGGAAAGCTCTATTTTTTCCATCCGGACACGTACTATTTCAAACATGTGTATCTCCTGAAGTGCGTATCAAATCTTAAAAATATTTTTTTTTTTACAAAATACTGTTTAGAATGTTTGGATAACTGCCGTGGAAAATATTTCATAGTTTGTAACTTTTCAAGATAGAAGAATAAACTTTACATTTAGTCACTTTATTTTAATTAAATTAATAATCCTTGTAGAAAGCCTATTTATCATTGAAAAAAACTACATCCTGTTTCTTTATCTACAAAAGATTGACATAGACAGCACAGGACTACTTTATAAATTAGCGTTTTCAGTCTCCTCTTCTGAGCTGTTTTTTATACAAATCTCTAATGGAAATACGTGCAACCTCTAAATTTGAAGAAACAACATTTTCGCACTCAATATTTAGCAAAAAACTAGTCAGGACATGGCCGAGTGTACAGATGGGCATTTGCTTGTGCCACTTCTTGTTCAACACAACATGGAAAAATACAGAATATAGCAGATAGATAAACTAAACTCCTCCCATATTTCAATTTGCCGTATTTACAAACTAACTTTCAAAAAATTATTTTAAAATATATATTTTTTGTATATAGCCTAGCCTTCCGGCAGCTACTTCTTTTCCCTGGGCCTTTCCTACGTCAGTCCTGTTAGTGCAGGCAGTGGAAAGGTTAATTCCTTCCTTAGGCCTGTGAGTGTATTACAGCCTTGAATGATGTATCAGTATTCAAGGGCGGGCCTAGCAACTTCTGAGGATGTCAACCTGAGGGGTGGATACTGGTTGAAACACACCCTGTCTGTGTGTGGGCCTATCAGTATCCAGCTCTGGCATGCTATGAGTCAGAGTTAGAGACACTCTCCAAAGATGATAAATTCTGACATCCTCCCAAATTTAGTTCTGTTCTGATCTGTTCAGTGACTCCCAGGAATGGAGTAAGAGGAGAAGAAAAGGAAGCCTCTCCCTCCCACCCATGAGGGGATGGGAGGGGAGAGAATTAGGCCTGAGTCCGGGCTCTGACCAGGAGAATCATGTGAGGTGAATATGCAAAGTGGCGAATACCTTTGCTGAAGGGGTTCTCACGGCTGTATCTTATAGGATTTACTGAGACTATTTCACTGCTCGTGAATCCCCATTTCTACACACCACCACTAATATAGATGTTTGTATTCACATTCTATACATCTATGTAATTATCATTGCTCTATTGCTATATATTTATGGTTACAAAGGAGATTCTGTTACAGCATAGGAGACTTTGTTACAACACTGTGCCCAGATATTGCTACTTGTAACAACCTGTCTACATGCAGTGTCTCTAGTTCTTAGCTCACGCATATGAGAGCTAATTAGAGGTGAGGAACACCCTTTCTTAAGGGGTTTCAAGGCTGCAATTTTTGGGATATACAGAATTTTCCTATGCTTGTTACCACCCTATCCTTTAACACCGTAACTAGCATAGATATGGTCATTTATCTACAGCTAAGGCAGGCCTGCACAACTCCAGTCCTCGAGGGCCGCAAACAGGCCTGATTTTCAGGATATCCCTACTTCAGCACAGCTGGCTCAATAAGTAGCTCAGTCATACTGAGCCACTAATTGAGCCAGCTGTGCTGAAAAACGTAGTAGACGTGAAACGCGTGGGAGAGATTTTTGTGCTGTTTTGTTATTTTGTTTTTATGTAGTTTAATAAATTAGATTTTACCTCTTTGCTGGTGAGTTCTCCATTTTTCTTTGGAGCGGTTGGACCCCCGATCCTTCTCTTTCTCCGTATGTTTGTATATATGTTTGTGATTGTTGCTCTAATGTATGTATATGATCTAAATCAATTGTTTATGGAATTTCTTTTTTAATTTTATATAATAAAATAATAAGTATTAACTTTAATAATCATATCAATTTATGACAAGGAGTGCAAGTTTAAGGATTTTTAATACTGCATATGTGTTTTTAATGATCTATGTAGACGTAATAAAATTTTATTATTTTTGATTTCCGCGGTGATTCTGGAATACTTACCAGTTTGTGCAGCATTTCTGCAGGACCACTTGTTTTGTCCATCAGAATAATATATATGATTTGAGTGCTGTTTATAGAGGGTTGCTTCTCTGATCAAATTCTCTTTTTTGATCAACACTGTTAATACCTTATAGTAACCCTTTTAGCACCAGTCATTTACATCAAATTGATATACATACAGTATGGTGATTGCGGTTTCATTTACATATTCAGTGTGAAATAAAACCACCCAGAAAAGACCAGACTGTCTGTTACTGTCTCTGTGTATGGTGGAATGTCAGTAGGGGCCCATCCCCTGAACACCCACAGAGGATCCCTGCTGGCTGGAGGTGCTGCACCCACGGAGACCAAGGTAACCTGTCCCTCCTGTCCTGTTTCTCCCCACACCACCGCGGAGCGCTCAGCCCTCCTGTTGCCAACAGGTACACAGCCCAACACCTAGAAGTAGCTGAAGAAGGCATACACACCCCAATCTCACTTAGGGGTAGGGGTAGATGGGCTACATGTAAAACAATGCATCAATTAATCAATCAATCAATCAATCAATCAATCACATTTAGCCCCTTAAAAATGTAAATGGCATTAGCTCGTTTAAGTCTTATGAGTCGTTTAAAATAACAAAAAATCTTCATTATAATTGTTGTTTACACTTAGGGTGACTAGAAAAAACTGGGACACATTACAAAAATTATTTCTAAAACAAATTCCATCACTTAAAAATACATATTATATAGTGTAATTTGTCTAATAGCATTGCTATTTATGCTGTATTATTGATGTAACGGGCATTCCCTGTGAATAGAGACGCTACTAATGCTGTATATTACCTGTGTGGCCCTCAGGAGCCTAAGCCTCCGCTCGGGGAGCCTGGGGTACATATAGATTTGCTTTCTCGTGGTGCAACGCCTCCACCTGAGAGGGATCCTGACAGGGCGGGAAGGGGCCCTCACAGGACACAACCCAATAACACACAATTGGTATGAATAAGCAAGAATAACCTTTACTGAACGTGCATATATATATATATATATATATATATATATATATATATATATATATATATATATATATATATATCTTATACTCTATAAGTCCCAATGTCATTCACTCCCACTTATGAGTGTATGCCCTTTACCCACCACCGTGTACCCCCACACCGTGTCCACAGAATAATCCTTGTCCCGTGGTCAGCGCTGCCACTATGTGTGAGTACTCTGTACTTGGTGCACGTGTGTAACAATACCTGCCCAGTGCGATGGCACCTGGGCGTTCAAAGGATCTTCAAAAAGGATCTGACGACCTCCTGGCGACGTTCGGTTCCTCCAGCGGGATGATCGGTCAGGGCCGTCCACCCTGGGTACAGTTCCACTCTCTCTGCGGAGTAGGCTGGATCCCAAGCCCCTTGGTGGGAAGCGCAGCGTCCGCTGTGTCCCTAACTGACACTGTATATGCTAATGGGGCAGGGTCCCTAACCTAGGGCCTATCCCTGAAGTACCACAAACTTACTGAGTGTCTCAGGGCTAACTGGGGCCTAGTGGGCTGCTGGCCTAGTGCAGTGGGTCACTGACCCCTGCATCCTCACCTTCTTCCCCTAGCCTCTCCTGGTGCCGACTGACGGGCTCCTCCAGCGCGTGAAATGAATCCTTTCCTGAGCAGGGAGTTTGGGCAACACTTTGGCTCCCTGGCATCACCTGACCCTGCCCCTGTGTACCATGGGGGCTGCATTCTTCTTGGGAGCTATTCTCCCATTGGCCGCCTCGCCCGCACTTTCCTTGCGCATGCGCCAACCTCCGTAATGGCCACCGGCTGCAGGGACTCATTGCACATGCGCAAGCACAAAGAAGATGGCGGCGCTCTCGCGGGAACCACCGAGAGTCCCCAACGATGTGCCCTCCCGCGCACAGCTCCCGGCACCTGCCGGACACCCCTCCCACGCACCGGAAGACGTGCGCACCCCTGCTCCTCCCCTGCGACCGCCGCGGTGAGTACCTGGAGGGGGTTCCACACACAGTGGGGGGACCTGGCAACATCGATTTACTTCAGTTTCCTACATACATGTAACACAAACTCTCGAGTGTAGCAAAATTACGGTTTAGTTTATATTAATAAATCATTTAATTAGAGTTTATCAATTTATTTCAGATGTTTACACTTTGGTAAGACCGATCACATAAAAACATGCAGTGGCTATTTTCACTGTTAGTTAGAGTTTTAAGTAAGTCCAAACAGGGACACTGTGTCGTTTAATGAAATTCCAGAACCTGGGACATATGGTCACACTATAAATTACACTTCCTGTTTGAAGGCTCTTTAAACTTCCTTAAACTATGTGAAAGTGGTAGTCTGAGATGGTTAATTTACGCTAGTAGAGAACACACGAAAACACGACAGCTTAACCCACATCCTTTTTCTAAACCTCAGTATATCTAAAAAACAAAGTTTAGGTGACAACTTCTGACACCCGGATAAACAATGAAGGTGGTTTAAGACTTTCACTTCTTATATGTTGTAGTGCATTGTACAGTATGTGACTACTATTGTTTACTAAACCATTTTACAGCGTATATTATTGTATCCAGGTCCCCTCTGGCTCCCGATGGACCTCCGTTTTGAACCCTTTACCTCTGCTTGGCAAGCGGGGACCCCCGCTTCGTGTGCAGGCTGCTGCAAGGGTGAGCCCCCGGCGATGTCTGAGGCAGGGTGCCGCCATCTTAGTTATGTCCGCGCATGCGCGAAGGCTTGCGCATGTGCAGACGCAACCCAGCGGCCATTTTAGTGTGGGAGAACTGGCACAAGAGGCACTCCGTAGTACAGGGACTGCCCACAGTTGCGCATGCGCAGTTGCAGGCGGTGGCGGCCATTACAGCATCGCGCAGGTGCAGCAAACATAGCGCATGTGGCCCCAATGAAAGAAAGGCTCTCAAGGGACTACAACTCCCAGCAACCATAGAGGCAGAGATACCACCTGATGCCAGGGAGCCAATAGGTTTGTAGCTTTGCCTGAGGAAAGGATACATTGTTGTGCTCAGAGACAGGAAGAAGTCAGTAGGAGCTGGGACACAGAGAGGTTAGGGTGTGTTTGTGCAGGGAGGAAAGTAGCCTCCTGCACTAGGCCAGAAGTCTCCACTTAGGCCCCAGCTAGGCCCTACTCACCTCAGCTTATGGTTGCTGCAGGTACTCCCCTTAGGATAGGGACAGGGTCCTGTAGAACCAGCATAGTGAGGGTTACAGCCAGGAAGCGTTACATCCTGGCCTTTGGTGGCAAGAGTGAATCACTCTCTGCGGCTGCAGAGATAAGAGACTTTCCAAAGGTGGATCACTCCATGCAGAGCCACCCACCGCCAGGTAAAGTTTCAGGAGGTCACAGAGGAGATCGCGGAGCGGCGGATCCTTTGTGAAGTATCTGCAGCCCCAGGTGCTAAAGCACTGGGGCAGGTATCGTATTTTATGTGCACCAACATACCGGTACATCAGGCGCTGATCCCGCCTATAGGTTTTGGGTCTCTTAGTGGACTCGTGGGACTCTGGGTACACAGTATTGGGGAGGAATAAGGTGTGGGGGTTAAGGCCCTGTGAGAAGACAGGTAGTTGTGCCTAGTATTGTTATAGAGGGACACTGTTATTATTGCTGATGTATGTGTTATGTTCTATTATGCATATAGTAAACTGTTATACTTTTACTCCTGTGTATGTGGTTACTATATGTGGGTCCTGTGTTAGGGGTATTCTATACACTAGAATCCTACAGAGGTGGAGGCGCTGTTTGTGTGTAAGATCGTTCCAGAGGAGCACCCCAGGTTCCCATCAGCAGAGGCTCAGGCCTCCTGTGAGCCTGACAGATATATTGCACCACACCTGGTAACATATAGAGATTTCCCCACATGGTCCCTATCTGCGATTGGGGGGGGGGGGGGGAACTGTGTTACATTATTATTTAGAGCCTGCTAATCAGAGCTCTGAGATTCAGATTGGTCTGATTTCTTAGCTGAAATTATGCAGTATGACAAAACGTGGACTATTATTAGGAGATAAGGAAGGTAAAGCGAACTGAAGTTATCCTCCATGAGGACGCGACTGAGCATCTCGTTGCTGTGGGAATGAAGGAGATTAATTTCCATATTGGGCGATCAATTTCCTCTATTGGTCTGCCCAATAGGTAGGTCAGTGGATCAATGGTGATTGTGAGGTCTGTAACCTCTTTTATTAAATCTTGTATTGTGAGCCAAAATTTCTGAATCTCTGGACATAGCCACCAGATGTGGGCCATGTCCCCTCTTTGTCCACAGCCTCTCCAACATAAATCAGAGGCCAGAGGGTAGATTTGTTTTAGTCTCACTGGGGAAAGATACCAGTGATACATTATTTTATATATATTTTCCTTCACTCTGGTACATATGGAAGTTCCTGAAGCCAAGTCCCATATTTCTTCCCAGTCCTCTCTGTCAATAACCATGTTCAATTCCGCTGCCCATTTAAGCATGTGCAGGGGGGGGGGGGGGTGGTTCGCTGGATTCTCCATTCCAGCGTATATTTTTATTATTAGACCTTTTTGATGTGCCCCTACTTGACACAACTTTTCAAACTTTGTGAGAGGGGGAAATTTCGACGTTGGGGACATTTTTTGTAGAAAGTGCCGAATTTGGAGAAATTTGAATGTATCTAGCTCAGGTGCTTCAAATTTGGTGCGTAAATCTTGGAAGCTCAGGAACTTGTCATCCCTCAACAGGTCCACGACCGCCCTGATCCCTTTTGATTTAAATTGGTCGAATTGTTTAGTTTCGCATCCTGGGGGGAATTTGGGGTTGTTGAAAATTGGGGTAAGCAGTGAACTGGTGGAGGAAAGCTGGAATTTAGTTTTATCTTTCAGCCATACCTCCCAAGTGTGCCTCATCGCACCCAGTTCAAATTTAGGCGCCATAGCGACCCCTTTATCCATACACCAAAGACAGGCTGGCAGGGAAGGCGTTCTGGAGTACTGGGACTCAATTGCTAGCCAATAAAGCTGGTCTGGATCCGAGTTCCACATAACCGCCTGTCGTAATTGGGCTGCTTGGTAATATTTTGAGACATCTGGGACTCCCAAGCCTCCTCCCATTCTTGGCGACAAGAGAACTGATCTAGCGACTCTGGGTCTCTTACCCTGCCAAATAAATTGAAATATCTTGTTTTGAATATTTTTCAGTTCAGAACCAGGGATTCGGACCGGGAGCATCTGAAAGAAATATAATAATCTAGGGAGTATATTCATTTTAACGGAGATCATTCTCCCGATCCACGAGATCTGGTATCCTTCCCATTTATCCAGATCTTTTTTGATTTTTCCAAAAAGGGTTGGATAGTTATGTTGGTAAAGAGAGTGGTAGTTCCTTGATACATTTACTCCTAGGTATTTGATGTATGAAGGATTCCATCTATAATTGAAGTTTAGTTTCAATAATTGCATCTCTGGTTCTGATAGGTTTAGATTTAGGGCTTCTGATTTATCATTATTAATTTTGTAGCCTGATATTTTGCCGAATTCTGGTAACTCTTTATGAAGGTTGGGAAGGGAAGTCTGGGGATGCGTTAATGTTAAAATAATATCATCGGCAAATAGTGAGACTTTATAATTATTTTCACCAATTAGTATGCCCTGAATTTTTATATTGTCTCGTATTTTAGACGCCAGAGGTTCAATTGTCAGTGCAAAGAGGAGAGGTGACATGGGGCATCCCTGTCTCATTCCATTTTTTATTTTTAATTTCTTTGCGGCTCCACCCGGAAGTTTGACCACCGCTGAGGGGCTGCAGTATAGTGCTTTGACTCCCTCTAAGTATGTATCTTTAAAGCCGAATTTATGCATTGTTTTGTCAAGAAATAGCCAATCAATTCTATCGAACGCCTTCTCTGCGTCTAAACTTAGCAGGACCGCGTTGGTGGCTGTAAGGTGGGCATGATCAACTATGTTTATAATCTTGCGGGTGTTGTCTGAGGCTTGCCTGCCTGAGACAAACCCCACTTGATCGTTTTGTATGAATCTAGGTAAAATAGGGTTCAATCTATTTGCTAAGATTTTACTATATAATTTGAGGTTGTTGTTTAATAAAGAGATGGGCCGGTAACTCCCACAGAGCAGTGGGTCTCTGCCCTCTTTGTGGATTATGGCGAGGTTGGCTTGGGTCATTGATGGTGGGATTGGGTTGCCTTCCATAAATGAGTTAAATAAACCTAGCAGGTGCCTAGATAGGATTGGAAAAAACCTTTTATAATAGACATTGGAGAAGCCGTCAGGGCCAGGGCTTTTGAAATTTTTAGCGTCTTTATTGCTTCTGCCAGTTCCTGTTGTGTAATTTTTGCATTAAATATTAGGTTTTTCTCCTCCCTTAGTGATGGCAGGAGGCATTCAGATAGATAATTCCTAATAGGATCGGAAGCTGGGATCTCCGCATTTCCGTCCTGATTTTTAAGGTTATATAATTTAGTATAAAATGCGGTGAATTCCTCCGCTATTTTTTTGTCGCTATAGATTATCTCACCCGATTTACTCCTGATCGCTGTGATCTGTGAGCGTTTCTGTATACCTCTTAATTTTCTAGCCAAAAGTCTGTCGGCCTTGTTGCCCTTGTCATAATATTTCTGGCTAGTCCATGTGAGGGCTTTTTCTACTTCCTCTAATTGAATCTGTTTTAATTCATTTCTGGTCGAGGTCAATGTTTTATAGATTTTCTTGGAGGGATTGGTTTTGTGCTGTTGCTCCAGCTTAATAATTTTGTCTGTCAAATCTGTTGTTAATTTCACCTTGGCCTTCTTTCTGTGGGATGCAATGGAGATAAAAGTCCCTCTGATTGCTGCCTTATGGGCTTCCCACAGAACCGCCAGTGATGTGACGGAGCCTTCATTAAGAGCGAAGTACTCCGTAAGAGCCGCTTTAATTTCTCGCTCTATTTCTGGATGATTCAGTAGGGAGTCATGGGGGCATGATCCGACCAAGTGATGAGGTCTATGTCCGAATTTGAAGAGGCCTCCAGAATGGTTTTGGTAGCTAGGAAATAATCTATACGAGAGTAGGACTGGTGTGGAGCGGAGTAAAAAGTGTAATCCCTTTGGTCCTGATGCTGGATTCTCCAGATATCCATTAAGGAATATTCCTTATTGATCATTTTAAATGGTTTCCCAATTTTTTGAGAAGAGGTCCCATGTAGGGGGTTTGGGGGAGAGGATCTATCTTCAGTGGGATTTAAAGCCATGTTGAAGTCACCGCCCACAATCATAGAGGACAGATAAGTTGGGTCAACTCTGTCAAGTACTGTATTTAGGAATTCCGCTTGATTTTCATTTGGCACATATAGATTGACCAGAGCGATCGCTGAGCCAGCGAGGGAACCATATACCAAAAGAAATCTACCCTCTGGATCTGATGTTATTTTAATATGATTGAATGGGGTTCCTCGTCGGATTAGGATAGCTACTCCTCGCTTTTTACTGATAAATGATGAGAAGAAACCCGTTGGGAATACATTGCTAATAAATTTGGGCAGCTCTTGAGCAGCAAAGTGCGTCTACTGGAGGAAAAGAATATCTCCTTTGACACTGCAGGGTTATGTGTTGGGTGACCAGTCGTCCCGGTTTTGCCGGGACAGTCCCGTTTTTTGTGTGCTGTGCCGGTTGCCGATCTGTCCCGGAAATGTCCCGGGTTTTCCTCCATGTTCCCGTTTTTTTTAGTGTCGACGGGGGCGGCGGAGAGGATTCAGCAGCTCAGCCGGTGATCCCCCGGCACTCTGGCCCTCCCTCCGACACCCCCTTCCTCCAGCTCCCCATCCCCGGCTCGCTCTCCATCCCCCCCGGCTCGCTCTCCATCCCCCCCGTGTAAGGAATCCACTCCTGGCTTTGATTATAGCTTTTGCAGACTTCTGCAGTTGCAAAAACTTCCTCTGGCAATCAATGGCACATGTGCTGCTTCTCATTGCAGCTTCTGCCTGTGCTACATCATTGGAGGAATACTCTCCTTCTGTGATTTGATCTCCGCCCTTTATATCCTGGGCGTTGGCACTGAAACAGTGCAGAGCATAATCTCCTACCTGGGATGTTACTGTCTCTGCCACAAACCGCCCCAGGCCTCTCTCCTAGCGTTCTTACCTTCCAAGTTCATGAGTATCCAGAGGCCTGTTCTTTCTCCTGTGCTGAAGCGTGTTGCCAGCACCGGTACCTGCTGCATTCCCTCCTAGCAGTGGCTACCCTTCCTTTCCTGCGGCCTGCTGCTATCCCCTTGCAGTGGCCTGCCTTGGACTTCTGCGCTGAAGCGTTGGTTCTCCCCGATGCTGCCCTGCGGTGAACTTCGGCCAGCCTGCTGTCTCCTCCTGCTGAGATCGGCGTCATGGGCCGAGGCTGCTTCTCGCGTAGAGGCCACTCCCGCACTCACACTCCTAAGCTGAAGCGGGGAACTCCTGTCTGCTTGTTGCCGATTCCTTGCTACGACTACGACCACCCGGATGTCTTCTATCCTGACCCTGCTTCGGCCATCGATTGTCCTGTCTTCTCCTACCCCGACTTTGGCTTCAATAACGACGATGCTGCCTTCTCCAATCCTGACCCTGCGATGTACGACTACGAACTGCGCACTACGGATCAGTCTGCGTGGACTAAGGTCGGTGATAATGTAACCCCACCTCAGCCCCGCGGTCCGGTCCCGGTTTGTGGCGAGCATCGGCGTAACACCGAGAGCCCGCTCACAGCAGCTCGCGGCACTTCCTGTGCCTGCTGCTAGTGAGCGCGGGCTGCAGGAGATTGGTCAAGGTAGAAGGGGCACACTCTGGGTTGCTGCTAGTCCACTCTACGCGTTTCGCTGGCATGCCAGCTTCTTCAGGAGTCCGATCTCAGGAGTCTACGCCAGCAAAACGCGTAGAGTGGACTAGCAGCAACCCAGAGTGTGCCCCCCATGCCCCTGAACCCGTGTGGATCCATTTCAAGATCGGTCGCGAAACCGGAAGTGACGCGAAGGGCCGGACCGGAAGTGACGCGACGCGATCCCAGGAGTGGGGTAGATGGTGTATACTGCTGCTGTGCTTTGATTGTTACATGTCTATGCACATGGTGCTTATGTAAGTGTGGATTACCACTGTTTTTATTGAATACATCATTAGTGAACATACAATGTTGCACTAGAGTTGTTTCTGTTTTCATCGAGGGTTGAGTTCCACTGATACCAGGGAGAGGATTCTAAGCAAGACCCCCCCTGCAAACTACAAAGTCTACACACTGTCTTCCAATGCTGTTATATTGTCTGGGAGAATGTGAGTTCTTAATCTCGATCCCCATGCACATTGTTATAGGTGTTTAGGATATATTACACTATTGTATATTTCATTCCCTTTACATGGTGAAACTCTGCGCTCCCCACAAGCTTCTTCCAAACAGTCAAGAGAGGAGGAACTGGATCTTCTCCTGAGAGGGTTGAGCAGCGAACTTTACTATTATAATTTTGAACACTGGTTATATATTTATATTTAATTATCACTATATATTTATATTTATATATATTAATATCACTATATATTTATTTTTATCACACCTTTATCGGAAGCGCCTCACAATTTTTGTTTTATACTTGTCATGATGCGGTCGCTGGAAAAATCAAATTGAATTGACTTCCAGCGATTGCGACCAAGCCGTCGCGCCGTCCTGTCGCTCCTACTATAATGGCACGCAACGGTGTCAATACATTTGTTTTGACGCGACGTCGCCAGCACTATAAGCGCGGCCTAATATGTGTCAGCCAGATAGGGGTTCCCCGAGAATTTTCTAAATACTTCAAGGGTTCCTCCTAACAAAAAAGTTTGGGAATCACTGGTCTAGTCTATCTTCTTAATCCACCTCCTAGCAGAGCTAATAAGTACTGTAAGTAGCAACATATATTTCTAACACATAACCCTATTTCCCCTCTATTTTGCAAATGGTAATCTTATATACACAAGCCGCAAGGTCAGGAATGAGGAATGTCACATTTTTTAAATATCTTAATTTTAATTAATGCCTTCATTTTTTATTTAATTTTAATTTAATGCCAATTATTTATGTAATTTTAATTAATGTATTAATTTTTTATTAAGTACAGTATAGATTAGAAAGTACATTTCAGATTTCAGGCTGCAAAGTGGTTTGTTTTATTTATTTCTAATAGAGGATTTCACTATCCTCTATACACACAAACACACACTGCAGCCCCCACCTCTATACACACAAACACACACTGCAGCCCCCACCTCTATACACACAAACACACACTTCAGGGCCCACCACTGTATACAGAAACACACACTGCAGGGCCCACCTCTGTATACAGAAACACACACTGCAGGGCCCACCTCTATATACAGAAACACACGCTGCAGGGCCCACCTCTGTATACAGAAACACACACTTCAGGGTCCACTTCTGTATATAGAAACGCACATTGGAGCCCCCACCTCTGTATATAGAAACACACACTGCAGCCAGGGTTGCCACCTTCTATTGAAGGCTAACCCCGAGATAATTTTTTTAGATCTATTTATTATATATTTATCTTGCCTTTGGCTGTATCCTCCCCTCCAAATTCCGTCAATATGGCTGCGCGACGTCACGTAATGCCCATTGCCATAACAACGAGACGCTGTGTGACGTCATGTGGCATCAAGTTGACATGACAACGGGATGCATTATGGTGACGAGGCATCACGTGATGCCACATTGTCATGGCAACATGTCCCCGCCTGACTTTACAGTGTCTCGTTGTCATGGCAACGGGGGGCGTAACGTGTTGTACATTGTTTTATAAATATTTTTTTTTTAAGTGTCCCGGTTTTTCATTTTGAAAATCTGGTCACCCTAGTCATGTGACGTCCCCATGGTGACGCGTCACAGAGCGTCCGAATCTTGGTGAGTATAGAGTTGCAGAGGCCTCACGCGATCCCCCGACATTTAATTTAAATGCCTGGGGGAAGAACGCGGGGCGGGGCGTCTTTCTCCCCAGAAAAATCTCCCACCCCCCAGTTTGCGCACCCCTGCTATAAGGTATAGGGTAGATTATTCTGATTGGTTGGTTTGAATGGTAGAATGCTGGGGTGCCAGTTATAAAGGATAGGCTCAATTTTTGAAAGATAAATGGTAGTTGACATCCCCTCCTTTTATGTATACAGTACTTTGTTTCATTTGTTATATTGTTATTGTTTTTACAGTTGTGTAAGGATGGTTATGTTTGATAGATTTGTATTACTTCTTTAAATATATATATATAGCTAAAATGTTATTAATAATTACATTAATATGTTGATTTCTTTTAAAGTTACTTTTGCGCCTGTCAGGGATTTGTGAATTTTGAAACTGTTGTACTGTACAGTTGAGATCCCTATTAGGGGAAGATGACAGATGTGCGACTCTAAGGCAGCCCCTGGAGTTGCCTACTTCTGGGTTGGGTGGTGGTTTTGGTATATCCCGTTCCTCTTTGCTAGAAGGCAAGACACTTGGACTGTATTTGGTAATATACTTTTATGCTGGCAAGGATAATAGGGTTTGATTTTAAAATGTTATTTATTTATTATTCATTATTTATTTAATAAATGGCTGTGACCTTACCACCTGAAGCAAATTATTGTTTGTTTTTATATTAAGGCATATTTAAAAATTGCATTAAAAAGGCCAGGAATTTCTCCTGTTGGTGGCTTTCAAATCTTTTTTCATAAAGAAGTGATGTCCGTGAAAAAAAAGTTGTCGGGTTCCTAGTGGAAAGTTTTGTCTGTATCACCTATTTCTGTTAAATGTATGTTCAAAACCACTTCTTCTGGAGGAAACAGAAATATATGACATAGTACTGCTGACCCCTGCAGGACTGTAGGAATTAATCCCTGTTGGAAACATAATTCCACTTTACATTCGCACTGCCACTAGATGTCACTGCTGTTTTTGGCCTATGTTTAACAAACATTTGTAACAATATGTATGTATAAATATGGCAGCACAGACATTTTCACTGTGCTTCCAGGGCCGACGAGAGGGCGGGGGGAAGCAGGTACAAATCACCGGGCCCCGCGGTCTTGAAGGGGCCCAACTATGTTGCATACAGATGCAGCGGCCGTTATTCAAACAAATCTCGAAATTTAATTTCGAGATTTGCCTGTGATCATCACGAGTTGTGCTGCGGCAGACTAATGGCCCATCGGAGTAACACAGCAGGGGTCCCTGCAGTGTGAGTCCTACCGGGGCCTGCCTGTCTGCGCAGTAAGAGATAGGCTGAATCAGTCACTCTAACTGTGCCCCTCTCACAGACGATCGCGTGGGTTTTATTAAAATTCTAACATTACAGTATTGTAGCAGGGGGTCTCCGGAGCTGAACCGCATTGATTTCAGGTCCGGGGACCCCCTAGTTCCCGAGTTATAGGCCCCGTTATGGGGTGCTGGTATCCCCATGTTAAAATCCTGTGGGTCACGTGACCGTGGGATCTAAACAAAGCAGAGGGGATGCTGGCACCCCATAACGGGGCCTGTATCTCAGAAAGCAGGGGGTCCCCGAGGCTGAAATAAACTTGGTTCAGCTCAGGAGAACCCTGCTCACACACACAATAAATAAAAATAAAAATGTTAGCAGCTTCATTACCTTAGCGGCCATGCAATACCTGCTAAGGCAGTGAAGAGGTTAAGGCACAGTGATGTAGCAGATTACATTACAATATGTACTGTACTACTCACCACTTAATACACAAAACATTTTAAAAAGCACACTGTACAGAAAGAAGCACAATTTGGTATGAGATGCCTTCTGACGCTGACCTTACACCCTATTGCCTTGAATAGCCTGTAAGGTACAGTATCTTCTAGCACCGGAAGGAGTCTTATGGCAGAAGACTGATTAGTAAATATTGGCCTTAATCTCTTATTAATTCAACAAATGTTGTCATTAGGTCCGGACACTCACAGCACGGGTCCATATTCAATAAGCTCTGAAAATAAATTGAACAAACAATTTTCCCGAGTGATAATGTTACTATAGTGCGGATACTCAAATTGCTCAGCATTTGCTTAATAGATCTACTGTACATGTTAACAAGTACAGTATGTAAATGACCTTTTATTGTCTATTCATTTATGCACCAAGCTCTGATCATTTCTAAATTGCTCAAAAATGTATCAGTCTCTTCAATTAGCATTTTGCATAGATATATCTTATTACTGATTTTCATAAGGACATTAGTATAGAATAGTGGGAAGGACACATTTGGGGGATTACTGTAGTTCTGTGGGTTTTTGTAGACCCTGGAGATGGATTGTGGGGTATGTATGATTTTGTTCTTGACTTTTAACCCCTTTGGCACCATTGGGGACAATTAGTTCCTCCTTACGATGGTCTAGTTCAGGGGTGCGCAAACTGGGCGTGGGGGGCACGTGATTGTCTTAAATGAAATGCCGGGGAATCGGCGAAGGCCTCTGTGAACTGCACTTACCTTGGCTCAGACGGCTTCTGGAGACGCATCGCCATGGCAACGTGACGTCATGACGCCCAGAACGCCGGAGCCCAGGTAAGGGCGGAAAGGTGGACAACCGGCAGGGGAGCGCAATGAAAAAAGATTGCGCTCCCCTGCTCTAAAGCATTGGTGACCAATAGGCGACATGGGGTCACATGCTGCCAGCAAGGGCTTCACCTCTGGGCTTCAACTGCTGCTTGCCCCAACAGCCCTCTCTCCCTTCTCCCCCCACCCCCCCCCCTACTTTGTGATAGTGTCTGATAAATACTGCCCTGCTTCTATGCTATTTATTCATTCCCATTGTAAGAAAAGGAGCAGGACTGGATTCATCAGCGCTCCTGCATTAAAGCTGCAGACCAAGCAATATCCTACATGTGTGTTTTTTTTTAATAAATCAGTTCTGTACGCTGAGAAAATACATGTAGAATTTGAAGAAAAAAAAACATCTCTGAATTATATTTTTTATGTATTATAATATAACAAGCATTTTTTTTGCTATAGCAACCATTACAAAGTCACATCGCCTTCCTCTTCTGAAACATGCTGTGGCACACGCCTTTTTGAGCCCTGCCCTCTCTCTAGCAGTGCACCAATTGTATCTAGTGTCTGTCTCGTCACATGATCTTCTCCACATAACTTTATATCTTTGGTCCTCTTCTGCTGGACTGACAGCCATTTAGTGAACCGCAGAGCCGAATCTTCACCGATCGATCATATCGGAACAGATTGATCGGCAGTTTAGCTAATTACTTATCATTGTGTGGATTGTACTGATGCACATATTAAAGGGGAACATTTCAAATTACTTTTTTTTTTTTAAAGCTTGGACTGATGCTTAAAGAATTGATTGGAGGGTCAGGAGAAGCTCCTACCCATGGCAGCAATATCTCTTCCCCCTCTGGCCCAATTAGGGCCAATTAGCACCTTATTACGATGGTCTAGTTCAGGCGCAAGATTGTAAGCGGGGGCGCAGGGTTTACCGAAATGCTGGGGAACCAGCGAAGGCCTCTATAAACTGCACTTACCTATAAACTTACCTATAAACTGCACTCAGACGGCTTCTGGAGACACGACGCGATGGCAACGCAGCGTCAAATGACGGCGCGGGGCCATGTGACATCATGTTGCCATGGCAACGTGACGTCACGATATCCAGAACACCGGAGCCAAGGTAAGGGGGGGAGGGGGCACAAGGAAAAAAGATTGTTCTAGTTAATCCCTTTGGTACTGAAGGAGGTAATACTTAATTTTATGTATACTGATGTTTTTTGTAATATTTGTTATTTTCTACATTTACTATATAGAACACATCCTCCTAAAACTAAAGGGCACCGGCACTCCAGAGGTCTTCATACAAAAAGAGAGATTTTTTTAGTTTATGGAGGATGTGTTCTACATGACGCAAAACGCGTAGAGGTGACGTCATCACGCAGTCGAGAGCGGACGTGAAGACGGGAGCTCAACCTGCTGCGGATCCCCCAGCCTCGCACGGGTTATTCCCTTCCCTATAGTAAGCTGATATAACAACTTTAGATTCATCCTGTGACATAACATCTACAGTTCTGTGGGTTTTTGGAGATGAAAACCCCCGTTTAGTGCTTGGGCTGTGTGGTTCATCTGGGTCTACTAGGTTCCTTTTATCATGTGAATTTATATGTGAATTTATTTTGAGTCAATTTATAAAGTTTTTATCTATTTTTACTGATGTTTTTTTCTCTTTTTGCACTTCCTTTGTTTTGTATGTGTAAGGATACCAGGTGATTAGATTCTATTGGGACTAGAGGATAGAATCCAGACTAGCCAGGAATGGTTGTGAGATACTATTAGGTTTGTTTGTGTGTGTTGGGAAATTAGTTGGGTTAGGTTTAGGGACTTGAGTTGTGTCTGGATTTTGTTGTTTTTAGGGTCAAGCCAATTGGTTGAAATCCCCAAGAACTAACAGTGGACACTTCCCATTCAGAGAGGAAATTGAGATCAGAAACTGATTGATATCTGTCAGGGATTGTAGTGAGGCTTTATGAGGTGAGGGAGGGGGGAGGGTAGATGCCAGCAATAAGAATGGGTTTAAAGAAGGGGAGGCACATATATTATATATTTGGTCGGCAGATAGCCCTTTTTGGAATTTGAAAGGAGCATTCTCAGGGGTATGGGAATGAGTTGAAAAGGGATTGTCTGGGTTGAGTTCAAGATCCCCTGCTAAAGAAAGTAACAGTATAAATACAAATTGTATTATTTTTTTGCAGGCTGTAGATTTGTGGGGTTTGTCATTAGAATGAGTCATGGTTGATGTACTGGTTTTCAGAGTTCGCAACCACCATTCATTAGATAATGCAAGGCTTTTGAGTAGTCCAGGGTGTATGATGATGATGGGTGTGGGCCAGGAGGGAGGAGTTTGTAGTGGATAGAGAGAGTAACATCTCCATGAGGCAACAGTAAATAACAGAATTGAGGTAAGTAGCATGTTCATTATCACAGAGGTTGGTAACTTTGCATCAAGCTGTGGTAAGTCCAGTTAGTGTGCGCTTTGAGCAGACATCAGATGTGTGCCTTTTGCCTACCCCTGAGAGCGTGCTGAATGTGGCAGTGCAAGGGTCTGTTCAGGGATAGCAAAGGGATTTGGGGGATGGGAGAGGAAGTTGTGTGCAGACAAGTGTTGGTAGAGGCTGCAGTAAATAAAGTGTGAGGGGAATTAATTGTGCAGGCTAACATGCTTGGGATAATAATGTAGTCAGATGAGCTCATCGTTTACTGGCTTGTGTAGAAGAATTTTCCAAAGGATCCAATTCACAGTCCACTGCTAGTGCAGCTACAGTCTAACTACATATTCACTTACTTTCTCACTTTAAATTGATATGCTAAACCCTGCTATGCTTCCCTTGATGGCTTTGAAATGCTTACAGTAAATCTAAACAGTCACATGACCTCCCCTAATAAACCTGCATGTTACAGGCTGGACAATTAACAGATAATGCAGTTAACAATCAAGCTTGCTAACCCAAACATACCAGAGATCACCAATACAGTCAGGGTGGGGTGATTCTTGTATACAGGGGATTACAGATGATTCAATGGGCAAAACATACCACAGGTCAAAAAAAACGTCATATTGACCCATTAGTTGACCTTAGGGGCCAGTGAGGTATGGGATGACCGTTCTTAGCTTGCCACTTAGGCTATTAGGGGGTTGATATAGTAAAATATTCAAAAATGTTACTGTATTTCAAGTTGCGTATTCATATTGTGATGCCGACGCCACATTGCAGTCTCTTTTATCCCAAATGAGGCAGGAAACGCTGCATTTCTCTATACTTGGGGTTTATTTACAGGGATAAATAATACGAATAGGCCCACCGTCCCTTTAAGAAAACCACATAAAATCCTATCCCTATTCAGGGAACTAACTGACTTCTCAGGCCCTTACTATCAGGGCCACCAGCTAAGCCGGTTGTCAGCCCAAAACATGCAATACAGTAACAGCACAGTCTTTGTAAACAATAGAAAGGGTCTTGCTTATCTTAGTCCATTTGGCGATGTCCCTGCTTCAGCACAGTCTATCGTCCTTCCTTCTTCTCTTTGGGATTCAACCCCACAGGAGCTCAGGGAAACTCCTGTGTTCCTCTGTAACCAGCCGTCACTGCTTCAGCACAGCTCTCTCAGCAGTGCCTCTCACGCTTCTTTAGCCAGCCTCCGTTAGCTGGGGAGCTTTTCTGTCTCCCCCCTTCTCTGAGGAAAACTGTCTCTCAGTGCCTTGCTGCTTCCATACTCTTAAGGCATTTCTTGATCATTTAGAGTAGGCAGATTAGCTTCAGCTGCTGCTTTTCTCTAGGGAGGATTAAATTAACTCTCTGTGGTGAAAAAGTCCAATAGCTGCCCCATTCAGCCCCTGGAGGACAGCAATGGCACCACAATATCTTGACTCTATATGCTTTGGCCATGTATATATTATATATTTTTTTAAATACAGATTTGAAACAGGGGGTCTTCTGAGCTGAGTCCCATTAATTTCAGCTCTTAAGACCCCCTGCTTCCTAACATTCTTACCGGTTTCCCTGCAGTTTTCAGTTTCCTCGTCACATGGGCCAATAGGATGTCATGGCTTCCTATAGGCCCACAGGGCCCTGGGAGCTTTGAAAAGCAGCCATATCATGATGCCTGGAGTGACTACCAGCATCCTGTATGGAAGAAAGTACCTTCAAAAGCAGATGGTCCCCGGAGCTGAACTGAATGGGGTTCAGCTCCAGAGACCCCATGCTTCAATCCCTTATTGAAAAAAAATGAAGGTAAAAAAAAACGGCTTCTAATTGCGTTTTTAAGTCTCATAAAAGGAAAAAATAAACTCCTTCCTGACTCCAGTAACGGTAATCAAATTTCTCCCTGGATCAACATCCTTCACACTGTATGTTTAGTTAAATATTTAATATATCGCTGTATAGCCAACCTTTACAAGATCACACTGCATGGAAAATTATAGTATAGACAAGACGTTAAATTCATTTTTTTATTTTTGCTTGTGTACATACTGTAACTTCTCAAATATGTAATGTGTAGCATGTTGCAGTGCAACTTAAGATTCTTAACAAATCTTGCCCAACAAACTATTCCAAGAAGCAGGCGGCCAACACACCATACACAGATGCAAGCACACCAGATACACACCATACAAAATGCAAGCTCCATACACATACAAATGCACAATACATATGCTCAACAAAAACACACATATGCTCAACAAACGGGCACACCATCAACAGGGTCTAATAGGTAGATGTACTATTAAAATGAATCCAGAATGGAGCTATCATAACGAGATCTGGACTACTGTAGTTCTCTCTCGTCTATGAAATCATTATCCCATGCAAAAGACCAATTCATCTAACCAGAGGAACAACATTACTTTATAGCAGGTGTAGAACCTTTCTATGATACAACTAACACAAACAATACTAATCATACGAATAATCAGTAATAGTAACAGAGTCCATGGCACACTCTCGACCAGGAGTATATGCAAAAATAGAAAAAACACAACAAACAAGAAAAATATAGTGTAGTACATCGGAGATACCACAAAAAAATCGGATGAAAGTTTAGTAATACTATTCACATTTTCCGTGAGAAACACAGGCGTTTTGGTTGTTCCCGAGTCACCAACTCATATGGTGTAGTAGATCATCCACTGACGGGGCAGGATAAGGTGGGATAAGTGTCGTGAGCAGTGGGACCCCTGGGTCATAGAGTGGAGGATGAGGTCCTGGAGAGCTCTTCTAACAGCCAACTCCTGCGGTGCCATCCACAAAGAAATCACTGTATAAGAGTTCAAATGTCCTTGTTCATCTTCCACTGTTACCTCTGCTGTGTCAACCAATTCACCACTTGATAGGTGCCGTCCTACGCGTTTTGTCTAAGCATGTTAAACCAGACCCATTAATCAGTAATGGTAGAATACATATAAACTCAAATCGTATGTACAATGAATACACATATTCTCTGTTCTATCAAATACGGAAACTGCATTTGGACTATTAAGTGACTAATTAATTTGGTGTGTAATCTCAATTAGGATTATCACCCTAACCAATACTCATCAATCCCTTGATACTATATACCAGTCACTGCATCGATATAAATCATTTCATACTGTTACAGAAATAAATCAACAGATATTAACATCATATAATACAACAAATCTGACAACTTCTTTAAAGTGTTTAGACACACTATGTTGTAACAGACATTTTTCAATATTTCTTATGTGTTCAGCCACTTGCATTTTTAATGTGTGTGTGGTCCTCCCCACATATTGCTTCTTGCATGGACACTGCGTTAGATATCTTACATGGTCTGAGTTACAGTCTATAAAGTCATATATCAAATGACCTTACTTTGTTACCCATGAGTAAAAGTATTTGAAAGTTTTCTGTGTTGAGGTGCATTTAACACGCCTTGCAACTTATACTTAAAGAAACCCTTAGTTTTGCTGATGATGTCTTTTTTACGTCAGCTTGGGGCAAATTTTTGTTTTAGACATGGTGCTATTACTTATCCCTGACAACTCTCACAATATATACACACAAATACCATAAATGTTTTTATATATATATACATTGGATTGTTTGTGCTTGTGTTCCTTGTTTCATTACAAGATTTGTTGCATATAACTTGAGTGCTGTTCTTTGTTTCCCTTGCGGGTTAACATGTTTTCTGCTTATCCTATAGAACATGCACCTACCTTACCTCGCTAGTTGCCTACTGTTCCACACATATATATATACATATAAAAGCAAAGATGGAATCTTTTTCTCCATGCAAACCTTAAGGTTATAAATAAATATGTTAAAAGCAGTGTTCCCAGTACTGAACCTTGAGGTACTCCACTTATAACTTTAATTATGTCCATTAGTTGCTTACTGTATGTAGACACTCACTATTGCAAGGTTACTATTAAGTCTGGGATTGTGCATACACCATTTTTACTCTCTAATTGTGGCAGCAGAGAAGATGCTTTTCTGCCAGGAGTGGGCTCGCATACTAGTCACCCTAAACAATGCAATACAACTATTTGAGGACCAGTTCAGTTTTGGTAATAATTTGGGCTGGCTCTCTGCTTTAAGGCAGTGCTCTTTATTTATTCACTTTCACCCATATCAATATAAACAACCCTTGTCAGCATTATTATTTTGACTCAACTTTTAAGGACTTTTGTACGACTGAAAGGCATAATTTCCAGTTACGTTAAAACAGTTTAACACTCCATACTGATTAATATGTGGTTCTCCTTTGTTCATGCATTGTTGCTCAAATGCAATCTGGTCATTAAAGTAGCTCTGTTTTTCATGACAAGTTGAATAATCGAGTATTTCCAGTGGCTGTGTAAATCTTTCCATGTGTTGATACATGCACTGCGCTGAAATACCATCATTGGTATCGTCCACAGTAACATTGTTTTCAGAAGCATTGGTGACATAAGTCAGGTTTCTCAGTTCTACAGTTGTATCGCAAAGAACACCAGGATCAATTTCCCTCTGTCTGCAGTTAACATATTCTTTCTTCCAAGGTTCTGTTGAGATATATCTTTTGTTTTGGGATTTCTCATTGCTGTTTTCTTTAGCTTCCAGTACATATTTTGTGAGTTCCATGCTCTCAAAGGTTGAAGGGAAAAATACTCTTGCTTCCTCTCTATGTACTATTGCCTTTAATTCCAGACCATGTAAAATCTATGAAACAGAGACAAAATGTGGGCTATCAGTTATAGTATAGCTAACTGTAAAGAAAAATGGAAACCAACACTGTGGGCCATATTTACTAAGATGTTTTCTGTCATAAGGCAACTTACGGCACATCTTACAGCCCCTTTAATTTTTACCTATCTAAATCTTAAACCAGAACATGTCACACTGGGCTAACGTCACTCAAAATGCATAGCGAAACATGGCTTTAACAAGTGCAATGTTATTATTAAACATGATATGCATAATATGTCTTTCAAAAGGACAGGGTGCAACAAAATTAAGTATATGCGTAAAACTGTAGCAATAAGGATTTCAGAAGATGGCTTTAACCAGTTTAGGTAACAGGGTGGGCTCTTTCACGCATGTTTTAGTTCTAAAAAATGTCCGTGTTATGGTTTTAGACATGAGGGGGTGTTAAAGAGGAGAAATAAAGCCAGATGAAATTAATCAGATTAATACACAAGAGGAGATCAGATAGAAATAATCATATAAATGGTGTAAGAAAATAAATACATGGGGAGAGGAGAGAGACAGACATGTGGGGGAAGAGGAGAGAGAACTATATGCTGGAGGAAGGGGAGAGATGCTAGGGGGAGAGGGAAAGACATGCTGGGGGGGAGGAGAAAGACATTCTAGGGGGGGAGAGAAGGAGAAAGATATGCTAGGGGGAGAGGGAAAGATATCCTAGGGGAAGGTGAGAAAAAGACATGCTGGGGGAAGAGGGTAGAGAAAGATATGCTAGGGAAAGAGAGAGGAAAGAGACATGCTAGGGGGGGGTGGAGGAGAGAGAAAGACATACTGGAGGAGGAGAGAAGAGAGATGTTGGGGAAGAGGGGAGAAAAAGACATTTAAGGGGGGAGAGAGAACAGAAATACCTGCTACTGGAGGGAGAAGAGAGTGAAACATATTAGCGGAAGAGGGGACAGAAAGACATGCTGGGAGAAAAAGAGAAACATAAAGGGGAAAATAATAGTCACAGGAGTGGGGAGAAAGACTTTGGAGGAGAGATAGAGATGGAGGGGGGGGGGGGGATAAGTTGAGAAACCCCATTGGGAAAGGAAAGAAGAAAAATACATTAAGGAAGGAAAAGAGTGAAAGAGATGAAGAGGAAGAAAATAAACACAGAGGATGGGACAAAAGGGGAAAAGATGGAATGACATGAAGGATGTGGGCGAAAGACACTAGGGGAAAAGACGTGAGAAAGGCATGAGGAGCAGGGGGAGGGGGAATAAAGATAGATGACATTGGAAGTATAGACCAAAGTATAACCGTCAGCGAGCAAACAATGGGGGCCCGTTCTTCAAACCCCCCCAAACCCCAACCCCCCCTCCAACCCCAACCCCCCTCCCTCTTGCTCTTTCACTCTTGTTCCTTCACCCACCATACACACACATACATACATACATACTGTACATACATACATACATACATCCCCCCTGCCCCACAATACATACACACAATGGGGGCCCCGTTCTTCAAATTTGTTCTGTTCTGGGCAGTAGCGGATTTCCGGTTAGGCCCGAGCATGGGGCAGCAAAAATGTCCACCCACATATACTTTTTCCGTGCTCTTGGGCCTATCGGATCTAATAGGAAGTAATTTTATCTGTTGTGGACGGCTGCTTACCTGCCTCCCTCCTCCTCCTGAAATACAGCGTCAAATGACGCCGCGGACGTCACAAACGTGACGTCGCCTCATGATGTCGTGTTCTCATGGCAACATGACGGCACGTTGGTGATGTCACTGCGGTTCAGAAGGAGCCGGGGGGCAGCAGGTAAGGAGGCCGCTGCAACAGCTGTGTCTAGGTGTGGCAGATTTTGAAATGCGACACTGGTTCTGGGCCCAAGGAAATGGGTGCCAGGAACTTTTCTAACACTTCCCCACAATACACACACAACACCCCCCGCCCCACAATACACAAACACACATAATAACCCCCTGCCCCAGAATACACACACCCAATACCCCCACCCCAACCCACAATACACATACACAAAACACATACCCTGCTGCACAATACACAGACATAATGCCCAATGCCCCACAATACAAACAAACACAATAACCCCCCTGCCCCACTATACACACACAATACCCCCCGACCCACAATACACACACACACAATACCTCCCTCCCTAATACACACACACAATACCACCACCCCCCCCCCACAATACACACACACACATAATACTCCCCCTGCCCCACAATACATACACACAATACCCCCCGGCCCACAATACACACACACAAAAAAAACTTCACCCCAATACGCACACACAATACCCCACACCCAACAATACACAAACAATATCCCTCCTGCATCACAATACACACACACCCACAATAACCTCCTGCCCCAGAATACGCACACACACCGCCCCACAATACATATACACATTACCCTCCTGCTGCACAATACACACACAATCCCCCCTGCCCCACAATACACACACACAATACCCCTCTCCCCCAATAAAACCCACACACACAATAAGCAACCTGCCCCACAATACACACAATAGCACCATGAGGAGGAGATGCGCTGCAGGGGGGAGGAGACACGCACCATGGGGGAGGAGGCAGCCCAACAGCAACTTCCAGTGCCGGGCCCAGTTACCGGGCATGGGGCTCCTGTCCCAGATCTCCCCAATGTCAGCTCACGAGCACGGGCCACATTGCAACACCTTGTTGGTGGTGAGTTTGACAGCCCTGCCATAATGCTTCCTCCTGGCCCTCCACTTTATCACCTGCTGGTCATTGTTGCTTAGCCCCAGCTAGAGCACAAAGAGAAGCAGACAAGTTGCTGGGTGTAGCAGAGCTTGGTGGGGCAGCTGAAACTAGAAACAGTGATGTCCCTTATGGGGTACTAAACAGGCTCGAACTGGGCCTGTGGTCCAGAATCACTCTCACCAACATGAACTGCATCAACACTTGCTGCTCCATTTCCTTCTCACACGTGTTCAAACAGATGGATTTGGGCAGAGGAAGTACAGGTATCAACACTCACTGTCTGTAAGGAATCCGCTCCTGGCTTTGATTATAGCCTTGCAGACCTCTGCAGTTACAAAGGCTTCCTCTGGCAATCAATGGCACATGTGCTGCCTATCATTGCAGCTTCTGCCCTGTGCTCCATCATTGGAGGAATGCTCACACACCCTCCCCCTGTGATTGGATCTCTGCCCTTTATATGGTGGCTTTGGCACTAGTTCAGACCCAAGCATAAGTCCTTCCTTGGACGTTACGTGTTCTGCCACAAGCCTCTGTGTTCTAACCTCCTTGTGTTCTAACCTCTCTGGTTTTTGTTAGTAGTTCCTGGGTATCCTGAGGCCTGCTGCTACGCTTCCCACAGAGGCCTGTGTTCCTGAGTGTCCTGAGGCCTGCTGCTGCGCTTCCCGCAGAGGCCTGTGTTCCAGAGTATCCTGAGGCCTGCTGCTACGCTTTCCGCAGAAGCCTGTGTTCCTGAGTATCCTGAGGCCTGCTGCTACACTTGCCGCAGAGGCCTGTGTTCCTGAGTAACCTGAGGCCTGCTGCTACGCTTCTACGCAGAGGCCTGATTTCCTGTGTCCCTGAGGCCTGCTGCTATTCTCCACGCAGAGGCCTGCTTTGGTCGTCTGTGCTGAAGCATTTGGTTTTCCCCCGATGCTGCCCCGTGATGTATTTTGGCCAGCCTGCTGTCTCCCCCTGCTGAGACCGGCGTCATGGGCCGAGGCTGCTCCTCGCGCAGAGGCCACTCCTGCATTCACACTCCTAAGCTGAAGCGGGGAACTCCTGTCTACCTGTTGCCGAACTCTTGCTTGAATAACGACGATGCTGCCTTCTCCAATCCTCACCCTGCTATGTACGACTACGAACTTCGCACTGCGGACCAGTCTGCGCAGTCTAAGGTCGGTGATTTCAAAACCCCACCTCAGCACCGCGGTCCGGCCTTGGTTTGTGGCGAGCACAATTGTAACACTGTCACTTAAAACACATCAGCTGAGAATGATCACAAGGATGGCAGAATCTCCTGCTACAAGTTAGAAAAAGACCACCAAGTCCTCAAAACTGGCCATAGCTACTAGAGTGGGATTGAAGAAGGTAGAATAATGACCTCCTCCGAGGCTCAACTCAGCACAGCTAAACATAAACTATAGCAGCAGTCTCCTGAGTTATGCCTACAGGGGGTGCAGCAACAGTACTACCGCTGCTGCTACTGTTATGTCTACAACTGCTGACATTGTTGTGCCTTCTGCTTTAACTGAGCCTCTAGAATTGGCAAAATGTCTCTTCAGTTTCACAATAGGAGCCGAACCCCCACCCTGTCCATGACAAATCACCTCTCCATTTTATTTTATGTCTGCCTCTCTGCCGAACAGTCATCTCCCCAGCTAATTGCTCCTTCCCTCTCCCAAACAACACCGACCAAAGGGAGCAGTAAGAACACTTACAGATGCAGCCAGACTTACTGTTACTTCGTTGCTGCGGACAAACAAAACTAATTCCACAGCACCATGGACAGTGTCTGCCGGGATAGAGCTACGGGAGTCCATGCTTCAGAATGGGCTTGCCGCAGTATTAATCTTCATTTGATCATACTGACTTCAGTGCCATTAATTGGTTGAACCTCCATATATAATAATATAATAATTTTTTGTTCATGTATACCTCCTTGTCGTTTGCTCCTATCCTATCAGGAAGATCCCAACATGTGTCCATCTCAGGCTCTAACTCCAACCCCCTGGATATCACCTGTGGTGTCCCGCAAGGCTCTGTTCTGGGGCCCCTACTCTTCTCAGTGTTCATTAATGATCTTCCCACAGCTTGTAAGGAAGCCTCAATACACATGTATGCAGATGACACAATCCTGTATGCACACAGCCATAGCCTCTCTGACCTTCAACACATACTTCAGTCTGACTTTTTGAGACTCGAAAACTGGATTTCCCAAAACAAACTGTTTTTAAACACTGACAAGACTGTAACAATGGTATTTGGGACCAAGACTAAATTTGTAAAGCTTCCAGTGACTGAGCTCCTGATTAGAACCAACGCTAAAACCACCCTAACACCTGTCACTAGTTTTAAATACCTGGGCTTATGGTTTGACTCCCACTTAACATTCGGGATGCACATTGATACCCTGACAACCAAGACCTATGCCAAACTAGGGGTACTTTACAGGAACAAATCCTCCCTAAGTCTCCTGGTCAGAAAGCGTATTGCACAGCAGATGCTAATGCCAATTATTGACTATGGAGACATAGTATATGGCTCGGCTCCTCAAACCCACCTTAGCAAACTTGACACCCTCTACAATTCAATTTGTCGTTTTGTTCTCCAATGCAACTACAACACACATCACTGCGAAATGCTCAAAGAACTAGATTGGTCATCACTAGAGTCTAGGCGCAAAGTTCACCTTTCCTGTCTCACCCTCAAATACTTTCTGGGCAAGCTACCCAGCTACCTGAACAAGCTCCTCACCCCTACCACATGCAGTACCTATCACCTGAGATCAGACTCCAAAAGACTATTCATGGTCCCAAGACTCAACAAAGTATCCGGACGTTCCTCCTTCTCCTTCCGTGCACCCCAAAACTGGAACAACCTACCAGAGACTCTCATATCCACCACCAGCTTAAGTTCTTTCAAATCTAAGGCTGTCTCACACTTTAATCTGGTCTGTAACTGTTTCATACGCTCATAATATATATTTTCTTTAACTGTGCATGCAATGTCTTGTATATAAATGTATACCTTGTTCATTTATGTAACTGTATTTGTAACCATGTATTATTTGTTTTACTCTGTGCCCAGGACATACTTGAAAACGAGAGGTAACTCTCAATGTATTACTTCCTGGTAAAATATTTTATAAATAAATATAAATAAATAAAACAACTTGATGAACGAATGGAGAAGAGGTACCGTATGGGCATTCCACAAATTATGGCAGTAGCTGGGGTATGACCGGTCATTTAAAACTGTCTGGCAATGTACACTGGCGACACACTTTATTCGAGCTCGGCTAGTCCCACGAATTCGGGTATACCCGGGTGTATTGAGGTTTGTGACTGTTTTCTGCCCGAGTGCATTGAGGTATTTTCCAGGCAGAGATTGAAGCATTTTATTCCCGCTGGCTGCAATACTGCACAGTATATATATATATACTGCATTACAATTCATGAATTTATGCCATCTGGTAGACACGTGAAGCATTGCAGCCTATTAAATCCTAATCATTATCATTTAACAGATCAGCCGCCCGTCAGCCAGGCATGAACCCAGGCTGGGAAGGCAAATGCAACGGGGCTTGTCAGAGGTGAGGAGCGGCGCATTCCAGGTATCTGCCAGGTACATACTGGGTATTTGCTCGAATAAAGTGTGTCGGTGCAGTACAATCCGCTGTATGATGCAGATGACCGAATATGGGGTCTACATCAATATCTACATCATGAGGGATGAGGGAATATGGGGTCTAATATCTACATCATAAGGGAATACTATAGGACCATATACAGTCATCTACGTCATCAAGGACAGGACATTTAACACTGTCTGGCACTGTTTCACATGTTAACACATTCTGACCCAGGAGGAAGCTGTATGACCTGTGAAACACATAGGGTGATTGGCTGAGAGACCCAGCAGTGGTGGAAACTGCACTGCGATCGACTCTGGAAGCAACGTGATGTCATCTAAACCAGTCAGGGACAGCGCTGACCCGATAGAAGATGCAGGAGGCCCTGGACTGTGTTTGAGTCAGAAGGACAGACCAAAAGTGCTGCAAAGCACTGGTCTATTTGCTTTTAATATTTATGAGGGTTCTGATTTGATATGTTTTATTCATTTGTAAGTAAAAACATTTTATGTCTTCTTTTCTCTGAGGAATACAACCCTGAGACGACTACCTACAGTAAGAACTCAAGCACCTGTTTACTTATATCAGAAGGCTTCATTACCTACACTTGTGAGTGCATTGGACATTTTTGTTGAGATCTATGTCCTTTTCTATTTAGATGTATTGCCCAGCCGTGTGTTTTTTCCCCACAAATATCCTGAGAGAATTTGCCCAATTATTTGAAACCTTGAACTTACTAAACTGATGCAGGACTTACCAGATTTGAAGGAAGCTGCATTTTGGGATGAAACACATATTTGTCCAATATTAGGTATATTGCCAGAATGCAAACTACTATAAAAACTCCAAGAGCTGCCGCAACTGATCCTAAGTAGATTTCTTTTGCTATTGTACCTGGGAGAAAAAAAAAGTTGTACCAGATTGAATAAGAGTTATATTAAACTGCACTTAAATATATTTTTCTGGGTATATTTTTAACTGTATTTATAAATTAATAATACTGTATGTTACATTTCATATGCATCTTTTACATATCCACAGGTTTAGCACAGGAAGGGGACTGAAAGGTCAATGTATATTTAAAATAAAATACTTTTTGATTTTATTCAAAGAAGCTTGACAGTCTACATGCTCTATTCACACATCCAAGAGCACCCAGGCTAGTTTCCATTGTTTCATAAGTGCCGCCCTGTCTAAAATATATACATATATACATACATACAAATATATATATATATATAAAACAAAATGGGGCAGCCAGCACTCCCAATACCATAAACAGTTTGCGGTGCATGTCCTATACCAATAGTAAGAGGAAAGTAATCCACTCCAGCAGGAGCAGACACAAGACAGCACTCAAAGGTAAGTAAGAAAACGTGTATTCAAAAATAAACATCGCACAAACATGACCAACGTTTCGGTCCTCGTGGGACCAGCACCACCCTGAGGAAGGTCCCACGAGGACCAAACGTTGGTCATGTTTGTGCTATGTTTATTTTTGAATACAAGTTTTCTTACTTACCTTTGAGTGCTGTCTTGTGTCTGCTCCTGCTGGAGTGGATTATCTCTCTCTCTCTCTCTATACACACACACACACACACACACATATATATATATATATATATATATATATATATATATATATAGGAACAGTTTTAAAGACAGCGCACCTTTTCCAGCACACCCAAATCGCTGCCCCTCTGGTGACGTGTGCCAAAATGTTGCACCAAATACCAATATTGAATATGATAATTACATGAACCAACTAGTGCTTGCCTATACAAGATAAATTGTAATATAATGAAAAAACATAAATAAACCAAACAAAAAAATTGTAAAAAATGTGCAAAAATGTGAAAAAAAAATTATTGCAATAATCTGTGTAGCATAAAAATACAAAAAATGAACTATAAAAAATACTTAAGTCAAATGAAGTCCATGAATGAATAAAACAAAGGTCCAGGCTGCTTCTTCTTGGGCTCACCAAGTTCCCATAGTACCTATTAGAAAAAGAAAAGAGAAAAAGCGCCCGATCCTTGTGTAAAATCAGATGAACATTTTAATAAATCATGGACAAGACAAATGCACACTTACATTTGTCTAATAAAAACAGGCTTTTTATGGGACCTGCCCATGCACCAAACGAAGACTCCACAGTCACCTCCGCTCTGCAATCTCACGATTAATTCGTATTCCAGTATTTGAGAACGCCGTTTTCTCCAGGGTGTATATCAACCATCCGTCAGGAGCTTCTCATCAGCGTGCGTCCGCCATTGCTCCGCACGCATGTGGTACTGGATACCGGAAGGACTTTGCCTGCGTTTCCTTGGTTTCTCTCTGGTGCCGAAGGCAGGTCAGCCACCGTAGTTGCAATGTCGGTGGCTGACCTGCCTTCGGCACCAGAGAGAGACCAAGGAAACGTAGGTAAAGTCCTTCCGGTATCTAGTACCACATGCACTTGTAAGTGTGCATTTGTCTTGTCCATGATTTATTAAAATGTTCATCTGATTTTACACAAGGATCGGGCGCTTTTCTCTTTTCTTTTTCTAATATATATATATATATATATATATATATATATATATATAGCAACTGTAAATATTACTGTATGTTCATTTGCATGTCTTAGACAGGTCTGCAACCCCTGTCTTTCCCCATTGTCACCCAGCATACAGCGCTTCCACTGCAGCAAGGGATTCTGGGAAATGACATGCAAATGAGCACTCAGTGCCACCTTTTGTCTCAAGCTCGTATTATACATATATACACACACACACAGGTAGGTAGGGAGACGGTATTGGTGTTCAGGACGTGCTGATAGCGAATGCGCGAGCTGCCGTTTGCCTATTTGGCGAATAAATATATATATATAATTATATATATATATATATATAATATATTGTGTGTGTATAAAGATTTTAAAAGGCAGGCACACCAATCGTACAATAAATGTGTCTTTACTAGCGTGTAAAGCTTATGTTGACTACTGTATGTAATCTAGTGTCTGCTATGACGGTCTTTTCTGCTTTTGCGGTGTACGTTTTGCATCCACTCACCCCTCCCTATACCTTGCACCTTTGTTTCAATAATAAAAAAAAAGTTAATATTAACTTAACTGTGCATGTTCACTAAGTTTGAAGGACACTCACGTGTGGTAGTAACTTCCAACAATACCAACTGCTGATACAGTACATTCTAAAGACCATATACTGTATACTGACAGATAGCTCCAAGGATATGTAATTCAACGCAAGATGAGAAAAAGTTAGTTTCATCGATGAGAGAACAGAAAGACAGAGAAACAGAAGTTGCGAAAAATGTGCATAAAATATATGCACGGTGTGCCTTTTGAAGTTGTATATGTTGTATTCTAAAAATTCCAAGAGTTACAGAGGACACCATTGCAAATAAACATAAAACATATAGCTGTTACACAGCATGTTACAGGTAATGTCATGTCAACATCTGTTATTAGAAAAATTCTCTTCAAGGAATCCTCCTATTTTCGGAAATTGTATTTAAAATTGTCCATTTAAGAAATTAGAAAAAATATCAGTCTATCCAAGACTGAATTCTGTCCGTACAAGTATAATATGTAACATTAATAGGGCTATCTTTTATTTTGTAACATTACATTAGTAAAATAAGTATCACTTATTTATTGAGATGGGTACGTTTGAAGGGGCAAAATCCGAAACTCCCATGGTTTGGAAACATCTGAGCTGCGGCTTGGCTCAAATGGCCTGCTGTGTGAGGTGGAAACGGAGACAGACCTTGTTTCTGATTTATATTCTACTAGATTTGGTGCCCGGCTTCGCCCGGGGAATTTAATATTGAATACATCTCCCGCCCCCCCCCTCCCCACCCCCCTGCTGCTGGATGTAGTGTGTGGGGTGAGATTTGTCCTGTCTGTGTGTCTGTGTGTGTGTGTATGTGTATATGTGTGTGTTTGTCTGTGCGTGTGTTTCATCCTGCTGCCGGAACATGTCCCCGGTCCCCCCTCCCCTCCCCCCCCCCCCCCCGCTGCCGGCACATCTCCCCGGCTCCCCCCCCCCCCCCCCGCTGCTGGATTTAGTGCAAGGTGAGATTTGACCCTGTCTGTGTGTGTCTGTGTGTCTGTCTGTGTGTGTATATGTGTGTGTCTGTCTGTGTGGTGTGTGGTCTCCCCCGCTGCTGGAACATGTCCCCGGCCGCCCCTCTCCCCACCCCCCCCAATGGTACATCTCCCCTCGCTGGTGGCAAATGTTCCCGCACCCCTCCCCTCCCCCGTTGGTACATCTCCCCCCGCTGCTGGCACATGTCATCCTCCTGCCCCGCTGGTACATCTCCCCCGCTAGCTGGCACATCTCCCCCCACTAGTTGGCACATCTCTTCTCCCACTTGTACATCTCCCCCACACATCTCACATCACACATAAACACAGAGACACAGAGATCCACACACAGCCCCGATCCAGGCAAGGACACGGCACCCTCCCTTCTTAGTCAAGCCCCCCACCCCGCTCTATCATTTTTGCTGGACAGCCGAGGGAAGTTTAGAATGTCCATAATGAGGTGAGTCACATTGGAAGCTCACATATTTGCGTTGACCTTCAAATCCGCAGCAGAATTTCCAGTGAAGTTTTGTTGTGCTACGTGGTGCCATTTCTGTGATTTCGATGCCTCAGGCATAAAAAGAAACTAACAAACGGAATCCAACTTAGAATTATAGTATAGATATACTTAGAATCAGCACTAATAGGGTACATTTCTTGTCCTGGTCTGCGAGATGCTGTGTACCAAATTTGTTGTGAGTACATCCAGCTGATTGCAATATGGACGTGTGGGAAGTTGAAAGTAACTTCTGTTTTTCTGCCGTTCTGTACAGTACTTTCAGGTTGAGATGGACACATTTTTGGATCAATTTGGATTCGCAGTGGATCAGCTGGTTCCTTGGTCCGCGGATTTCAAGCGGATCAATCTCAAAAAGGGTTATTCGCCTTTTGCGGATTGTCTATTTTTATTACCAACTAGCTGAGAGACCGGCGATGCCCGAGATGTAAATGCGTAATAGGTAGTATTATTATAACTCGTTGAACAATAGGTGAGTATTTGTTGTAAAGGTTTCGGGGGGGGGGAGAAAGGGGAGCGGGGGGGGAGAAAGGGAGCGGGGGGGGGAGAAAGGGGACGGGGGGGGAGAAAGGGGAGTGGGGGGGAGAAAGGGGCACGGGGGGGAGAAAGGGAGTGGGGGGGGGAGAAAGGGGAGTGGGGGAGGGAGAAAGGGGAGCGGGGGGGGAGAAAGGGGAGCGGGGGGGGGAGAAAGGGGAGCGGGGGGGGGAGAAAGGGGCGCGGGGGGGAGAAAGGGGAGCGGGGGGGGTAGAAAGGGGAGCGGGGGGGGTAGAAAGGGGAGCGGGGGGGGGGAGAAAGGGGAGCGGGGGGGGGGGGGGAGAAAGTGGAGCGGGGGGGGAGAAAGGGGAGCGGGGGGGAGAAAGGGGGAGTGGGGGGGAGAAAGGGTGAGCGGGGGGGGGAGAAAGGGAGCGGGGGGGGAGAAAGGGGAGCGGGGGGGGGAGAAAGGGGAGCGGGGGGGGGGTAGAAAGGGGAGGGGGGGTAGAAAGGGGAGGGGCGGGGAGAAAGGGGGGAAGAAAGGGGAGCGGGGGGGGAGAAAGGGGAGCGGGGGGGGGAGAAAGGGGAGCGGGGGGGAGGGAGAAAGTGGAGCGGGGGGGGAGAAAGGGGAGCGGGGGAGAAAGGGGAGCGGGGGGGGAGAAAGGGGAGCGGGGGGGGGGAAAAGGGGAGCGGGGGGGGGGGGGGGGGAAAGGGGAGTGGGGGGGTGGAGAGCAGTGGGCATATGTATTGTCATAATTTATGTATGGGCATTTCCCCCCCCCTCCTCCGTGCGTCCGTCCCCCTGCTGGTTCGGCTGGTGGCCCCCCCCTGTTCCCCGTGACTCCCCCCCCCCGTTCCCCGTGACTCCCCCCCCCCCGTTCCCTGTGACTCGCGCTCCCCCCCCTCCCCCCCGGAGCCCGCTTGGTCCCCGATGTTAGCCGTCCTGCTGAGTGAGGCGTGCAGGCGGCTGCAGGAAGCACCCTGTGAGGGCCTAAGACTCGCGCTCCCCATCCCCACCCCCGGCGCCCGCTCGATGTGACGTCAGGCTGAGCGCGGTAGGAAGCGCCCTGTGTGTGTGGGCCTGAGGCTGAGGAGGGACGCGCAGTGGGCCTGAGGCTGAGGCGGCATGCGCAGTGGGCCTGAGGCTGAGGCGGGACGCGCAGTGGGCCTGAGCTGAGGCGGGACGCACAGTGATTTACCTGAGCGGGTGGTAGCGCCGGGGAGGTAAGGGAGCGGCTGGGTAGGAGGGCCGCTCTTCCCGTCCGGAGCCAGTGCAGGACGGCGCACGTGAGGGGAGGGGGAGGGGGGCGGACAGAGGGTGTGTGTGTGTGTGTGTATAGAGCTGCTGTGTTGTGTGTTGTGTGTGTGTGTGTGTGTGTGTATAGAGCTGCTGTGTTGTGTGTGTGTGTGTGTGTATAGAGCTGCTGTGTTGTGTGTGTGTCTGTGTGTGTGTGTGTGTGTGTGTTGTGTGTATAGAGCTGCTGTGTTTGTGTGTGTGTGTAGAGCTGCTGTGTTGTGTGTGTGTGTGTGTGTGTGTGTGTGTGTGTGTGTGTGTGTGTGTGTGTGTGTGTGTGTGTGTGTGTGTATAGAGCTGCTGTGTTGTGTGTGTGTGTGTGTGTGTGTGTGTTTAGAGCTGCTGTGTTGTGTGTGTGTGTGTGTGGGCCATCACTCCGCCTCAGGCCAATGAGAGGTGTGCGGGGGCGGGCGACCCAAGGGACCAATGAGATTTCCCCTAGGGACACCGGACATCCAGGCAGTGCTTTCACTAAAATAGTAATAGATACACTCCCTGGATTCCACAATCCGTTGGCGGATTCTGAACAATTCGCCAACAGATTGCTGTATCCGTGGATTGAATTGTACAAATCCGTCAATGGATTTTACTCGATGGTGGTTTTTGATTAATCCGCGTGGATTAAAATCGACCAAATCCATTAGTGGATTGTACACTGTGAAACAGATTTTGTGGGGGAAATCGAAAAAATCCCGGAATCTCTACTCTTAGGCATGAAACAAACTATTTATCATATCTTGAACTGAATTACATATGCTTGGAGCTAATACCCATAGTCTGTATATACAGTACAAACTAAAATTAAAACCGGTCTTGAAGAATGTACTATATCAGCAGTTGGTAGTGTTGAAAGTTACTACCACACGTGAGTGTACTTCAAAATGTGTGAGCATGCACACCAGACTAAAAAAAAAGTAAATATTAAATTCACACAAGTCACCCAATGGCCGATACCTCCTCCGGGATGTTCCAACATTTGTAGCTAGCCAACAATATGCGTTATGATGTAACTGATGAGCTTACATGACAACACAATGCGGTTGACAGCTGCCTACCTAGCCAAAGGCAGAAAGTATTTGTGGATAGGAACCCAGCCAGCAGCCAGCCAGGAAACTTGAGGCATAGATTATTTTTAATAATTGTATGATAAAAAAAACACCAAAGTGTCCACTGAGTGAAATTCTTTTAAAGCATCATAGTTAACAATACATTGACAATTTAGTAGTTTAACCCTTTCAGTATCAGAGGGGCTACAGCACTACAGATTTGCTTCTCTGCAGTGATGCAAATAATAATAATAATAATAGCATGTTTTTGTATAGCGCTTCTAATTGTATGCAGCGCTTACCAGAGACATTTTGCAGGCACAGGTCCCTGCCTGTGGAGTTTACAATCTATGTGTTTTTTTTAGGGTGCCTGATGCACAGAGAGATAAACTGACTTGCCCAAGGTCACAAGGAGCTGACACCGAGAATTGAACCAGGGTCCCCAGCAACAATCTCAGTCAGTGTCTTTACTCACTGACCCACTCCTTCTCCTTCTGGAAGAGGAAGACCTCTCCACAGATGTGGTGAACACCACCTGTACAGAAGAGGAGGTCTGTCCTCTTCCATTCTGCTCATGTTCACCATATCTGTGGAGCAGTCAACCATTGCATCCTCTTGGCAATGCAAGTGTCGCCGTGACAATGCAATGCTGCAGAAGGAAGGCAGCTCTGCATAAGGTAAGACCTCCCCAGCTAATACACATGCGCACACACACATGCGCACACCGCCCACCTCCCCCAGATACACACACACCCCTCTCCCCCGTTCCTATCTTGAGGTGAGCGGCGGTGCAGTCCTGCACCAATTTGGGGCACCCCGGCTCCTCCCAGCAGCTCTCCCCTCTCCTGGTGGAATTTAGACCCCAGCGTCATCAGGAGGAGGGAGAAAAGGGAGCACGGGTTCACCTTACTCGCCTTGCCCTAGAGGCCGGCCCTGCGACTCACAGAATGGAGTAGTCATAGGAAATCAAACCCCTCCAAGTTTCAGCTCACCCTGTTTACAAACTAAACAAAGCGCATTCAGTCATTCAGATGTAACATGTCTGCCATTAGTACAGTTTGGTTCTAGGGGGGACTGCACCTTTAATGAATAAACCCTTAAGTGAGGACATTATGACACAATAGATATTTGAGCTCTGATTTCCTGGTCTGAATCTCAGAGCCTTCCTATTAAGGTGCTTTACCATGTGTGTTCTACAGTACCTTGCATGGCATTTGTAAAGGCTCACCTTCCAGTGTCACACACTGTTCTGGACTTGGGCTGCTTGTTTTCTTCATATACCAAAATTCTATTGCAACACTAATGCAGTAGCTAGAGCCAGGGGTTAAATTTGATATATTCCTAATATTCTCTGTAGTATCATATGTCCTGGACAACTGAAAAAAGATAACAAGTTTCTAATGTCATGCATAAAGTAGAAATAGCCGTGTTAGTCCAGTTGTTATAGTGCAGAGTAAATGAGTACTTCAGTGTAAGGAGATTCCCTTTTTATTTGGACTAACAATTTATATTTTAATACAAGCTTTCAAGAGATGTCTGTCTTCCCCATTGTAAGATACATCGCAGACTCCACCCCCGCCAAGGTCCAGTTGCCTGATTGGTTCCAGGTTCTTTCCTGCCTGCAGCAGCAATTCGGCATTTGATTCGCCAGTTCTCCTATTTAGGCTCAGCCCTACAACCAGGAAGTTGGCTGAGCATAAACCTTGTGATGTTTGCTGATCGGAAGCACCCTGCCCGGCTTATTCTCGACCATTCTGCTCCTCTCCTACCCACGACCCGGCTAAGTGACCCCTATGATCCGTATCTCTCCAACC